>NW_028190366.1:0-132208 GCF_048542155.1 Nylanderia fulva | reverse complement strand
GAGCGTGTGTCTTAAAGAAAGAGGGAGGGAGAGAGATAAGGAGAGACAGAGCATGTGTCTTAAAGAGAGAGAGAGGGAGCGCGTGTGTTTTAGAGTGAGAGAGAGAGAAAGCGTGTCTTAAAAAAAGAAAATAAAATATCTGAGAGAAAGAAATAAATAACATAGTAGTCATCCACAAAAAAATTTAAACATATATTTTGGTATAAATTTCGTGAAAGTCGAACAACAAATGTGGAAGTAGTTCGCGGTAATACAAAAAAAGAATTAATTTTTTGTGTTAAAACGGATTTAATATAGACTATATGAAGACCGCGCAAAGCGCGGTCCGAATAGAAAGGTTGGCATTGAGGACCGCGCGAAGCGCGGTCCGAAAAGCTAGTAATATTATATAATGTAATATATAATATAATTAAATATAAATATATAATATTCTTTACGTTCCATTAATATTTTATTTAATTAATATTACTTACATTATATTTTATTTAATTAATTGAAAAAATATAAAATTATATTATGTTCAAAATTTAGAATTTTTTCTTAATAAAATTTAATCTAGATAAATAATTAATTATCTTTCCTTTTTTCACACACTTTTGATATTATAGAATATATTTAATTATTTTATAATCAGTTTAAAAATTACAAATTAAATTACAAATTAAATTACTATAATCATTTTAACACATAAATTATTTTGTATTACACGTGCAGGCAATGTGGCACTTTCGGTGCATGTTTTCTGTGCCGAAAGCGGCCGATTTCCCCCGCCGCCATCTAGCGGCGACACGGTGAGTGAATAAGCCGGTTTCAAAGCCATTATCTACGGCTGAGCCGCGTTAAAAGTCATTGTATACGGCTCAAGCCGTAGGAAATGTATTGAAACCGGCTATTCCCCCACCTTGCCGCGGCAAGATGGCGGCGTGCGATCAGCCGCCTCGCGCACAGAAAACGCGCCGAAACAGCCACTTTGTCTGCACTTGCAATACAAAATAGTATGTGTATCAAGTGCGGATTGACAATTGTTCACTCGTGTGGGGTGGTCGCACTCGCCTTCGGCTCGTGCGTCCATCCCCCGCACTCGTGACCAATTGTCAACTTTCCGCACTTGATACACAATATACTATTTATCATATATATATATTAAAAAACAATAAAGCTAGACATATATTTCTTTATATACATAATTTTTAACGTATCTATTATCTCGTTGATTCCCAATGTAAACTTTTAATGCTTGCCAAGAACGAACTCGTGAAAAGGCAACATAAAGTTGTCCATGATTAAATACATCTTTACGAAGATCTAATCCGATTTTTTCAAATGTCTGTCCTTGTGATTTATTAATTGTCATAGCAAAAGCTAATTTTATCGGAAATTGTCTTCTAGAAAAAGTAAAAGGATATACATTTTCACAATATAATGTTATACGATTTAAAAAAATAATATCTCCTGCTTTGTCACCTGTTAAAATCTTACATTTTAATAAATGGTCTGCAAGCTCTATAACCATTAATCTAGTGCCATTACAAAGACCTTCATTGATACTAAGACTTCTAATCAACATAATGATACAATTTGGTTTCAAACGTAATTCATGAGGAGGAAGAGATGGTGGAGATAAACTATTTAAATATTCTGGTAACAAAGCTTCACCAATGTCACCATTGTCACCATTTACAGTACAGTCTATACTTGTATAAATTCGTTCACCAGTTACACCTAATAGTTCTACAACTCTTTTATTAATTTCGTCTACATCAACATTTCTTGCAGAAAGTATCGCACATTTAGTTATTTTAATAAATTCTTGATTTCGTATTAAATCACCATATATATCTTCCACAATATCAACATTTGTAGATACTATACAACATTTATGAATTTCTATATTATCATTTAAATCATTTAATAATCCATCTCCCATATCTAATAGAAATTTAGCAAAATCAATTTCCTCTGGAAGAACTCGCATATTTTGTATTAAAGAGAATTTTTTAAAATATTTCCAAGTATAACTAAATTTAATAGAAAGATTTACAATTTCACTTTGAGTAGCATGTTGTTTAACAGGCAAAAGTTGTCTGAAATCACCACCTGATAAAACAATTTTTCCGCCAAAAGGAAAGTCATTATTTATAATATCACGCAATGTTCGATCCATAATTTCTAAAGCATATCGTGGTGCCATTGGTGCTTCATCCCAAATAAAAATATCAGTTTCTTTTAAATATTGAGCTGCTTTTGATTGGATTTTAATGGAAGATGATGAATCAACAAATAATGGAACGGGCAATCCAAATATCTTATGAACTGTCCTTCCATTAGGAAGTAAAGTCGCTGCAATACCAGTAAAAGCCATTGTACACACGCGTTTATTTTTAATTCTAGCTAAATGATAGATAGTTGTATATACAAATGTTTTACCTGATCCTCCAGGACCATCAATATAAAAACTGTTATTATTATTATTATTATTGTTAAATCTATTTAATATAATATCGATTATCTCTTTTTGTTTATCATTTAATTGTTTGTATTGGTTATTACCTACTTCCATAATTTTTTCAAATGTCATATAATCCTCTTCTTCTTCATATTCATTTAATTGTTCCATTTGTGGAAAATCAGCAAAACTTTTACCTTCAGTCTGAAGCATACTATTGATTTGGATATATGTTTTATTTTGTCCTTGTAATATACCAAAATGTCGAACGTAATCTTCAGACATTGCTACTTTAAAATTTTCCCATAATTCTTCAGGATGTAATGGCTGACAATGTAATAATATACGTACAAATAATCTACGAAGTTGTCGTGGCATCATCCATTCAACAGCTTCATTCATAGCTCGTATCCATTCATCATCATCTTCGATCAAACCTAAAGCCAAACATGCTGCTGAAAATGATTGACACAATTCTCCATTTACAGTTTTTAAGTCGTTAAAACTTGTAACTCCCTTTACTGTGAGTAATAATAATCGTAAATGAAATAATTCTGTTTGTGTTGGACTAACGGAATACATTCGTCCTACACAATTATAATGACTTTTACGTTTAGCCCAACGCGATACATTTATGCCATTAATTTTCTCCTTTTTAAATGTATAATGTTGTGGAATATCTATATATAGATATTGTCTTGCTTCCTCATCGCGTATGTTCAATGAGAAATAATCTATCAACATAGTAACCTGATTTAAAGCAGAAATCATAACGTCATCAATATTTTCATTTTCAATTATAATATTTTGTTCATTAGGAAGATGGACTGGCAATCGCATTATAGCGTGACTTTTATCTTGTAACTTCTTACCAAGAATACGCCAACTGGCTTCCACAAGTCCAACATAACGAGCTTCGATATAATTATGTATTTCATCATGATCAATAATTACATTTTCTGTTATTGGTTCAATAGTTACGGCAGCAACATCATGTCCTTTATATATATATTTATACAGATATTTAACTGATTTTATACTTAAAACTACTTCAACGTTAATATGACTATTAAATATAATCGATAAAGTAGGACAATATGGAACAACATAACGATTATCGACTATATATCCGCCAGGACGTTCGAAATTTTTACCATTATCTCGGCGACGATAATAAGGATAAGCATTTTCATCCATTCTAGTTTCTTCAAGAAAAGGTTTTGGATAATGTTTCGAACAACATCCATCTACCAAACACCAATCACCACAAGGTCCATGAATCATATGTCTCATAACTATATCATGTAAAATACGATTCTCGCATGGATTAGGAATTTCAGCAGAAATATATTTATCAACAATTTGTGGAGTTGTTATTTTAAAATTGTATTTTAAAGTAATTAACATATGAATATGTGGTAAACCACGTTTTTGGAATTCAATAACATACACAAACGCTGCTACTTCACCAAAAAATTTTTGTTTAACGATTAAATCAATTAAATAGTCCTTTTTTATATTGAATACACGAGCACAAATATCAGGTCTATCAGAAGCTTGTTGACCAGGTAAAAGGTTTTCCTCGATTTCTCGCCATTTTGGATTACAAGTCATGGTAATGAAAAGGTCTGGTTTACCAAATTTACTAACTATTGCCATTGCATCTTGATAATTTTGTAACATATTACGTGGCGATCCAATAAATGTTGAAGGAAGAATAATCATTTTTCCAATACGACCATTCAAGTTATTCGCCGTAGTTTGTAAGTAGTCTTTTAAACCTTGATATATTTCACTGCGTAATTCTTTTTGATGATTTTTACAATAATCAATTCTATCTTTTTCCATTTTAACATAACTATCTACAAGCCACTGTTGAAATAAGCGACGTCCTAGTAAAGAAACGTTAAATTCATCACGAATAGCCATACGATATTTAATATATTGTCCTCTAGTTATTCGTCTATCACTATTTAATTTTTTTAAATCACGATGCCATCCTTGAGTACCATATGGATAAAACAATGGATATACCAATGGTTCAACATTTGGATCCATAATACTAACTTTTTGTAAAGTTTTAGTATTTCTATTACGTATTGTAACGTACGATTCTGGAATTTCCCCATCAGCAGTTATACAAAAAATAGCAGCAACTTCATTAGTTCTTTGAGCATTATATCGACGTCGATCCATACCTGGTCTTAAAATAAATGATAATTGTAATTCCGGTAACAATTTACCAGATTCCATTTCTAAACGTCGTTGATTTTCTAATTCCTCACCCATCATTTGATAAGACTGAGAAAATACATTAATTTCTCGCATTATATATTCAAGATTTTGTAAAATTTTAAAATCTAAATATGAATTTTTATTAAGACGATGCTCTATTGCTTCATTTGCATCCACAATAAAAAGTTGACCATAAGTAGGACTTTCATTTTGTGCAGCGTATAATGTTGTATTAACTTGATAATATATCTGTCCCTGTATCTTGAAACAATATGGACCAGGTCGTCTATTTTGAAAATTCTTTAAATTAGCGTTAAATGATGCAAACGAAAATGAACTATTATAACTACGAATATGTTGAAAAAAATCATTAGATTTTACATGAGTCCCATCAAATAAATCACGAATTAATTGTGGAAATTCAGGTAATGGTTGTAAATATACTGCACCATGATTACAACAGTCATGAAAGGAGCTTCCTCTATTAGATATTTTTTCAGACGCAAAATGTTTTGCATTGCAATGAATACAAGATACATCCATATAACCAATATAATATTCAACAATATTATTAATTAATATTATATCATCATTATTTAAACGAGGTTGATTTTTTTGCCGTGATCGATAATAAGATTGACGTTCTGCAAAAGATTGTTGACACACTGATTTAAAATTTTTAAAACTTTGTTCTTCATCTAAATCTATTATTATATGATTATCACGTGATGTACCAGCAACACAAATATTACGATTAACTGATTTTGTTACATTATTTAATGCTTTTATAATTTGATTACGACGATATTGATTTTCTGCTTTTTTTTTAGAACGTTGTCGTTGTAACTCCTCTTCTTCTTCTAAACTATGCTGTATTTTGCGTTTCGGCATTTTATAAAAGTAATAATATATAAATATATATATATATATATACACGTATGTTTTCCGTGAAAAGTATATATATTATTGAAATTTAAACAAAATTATTAATTTATAAATTGATCGTAAACTTATTAAAATTTAATTATTTTATAAAGTTTAAAAATATAAATATATATATATACCGAACACACAGATTAATATATTATATGCTAATTAAAATAAGAAAATACATTTACTTAAATATTTAATAATAATTAAAGAGAAATTAATAATAAAATTTATAAGTTAGGTATTTAAAAAAGTTTAATTTTTGAAATTTTTAATGCAAAAATAAACAAAAATTTATTAAATATATTAAATATATTAAAATAATATTATAGATTGATTATTAAAATTTGAATAAGCTATTAAAATTCAATCTTTTAAATTATTAAATATTAATTTGTGAACTTTAAAGTTTTTATACAAAAATTAAAATCAATATTATAATCAAGATTATCATTATCATCATTATTGTCATCATTATTATCATCATAATCATAATCATCATCATCATTATCATTATAATCATTATTATCATTGTAATCATTGTTATCATCATCATCATCATCATTATCATCATTGTCATCATTGTCATCATTATTTATTTATAAATAATTATAAATACAAATTTATATTAATGTACAGTATAAATATATTATATTATAATATAATTATATATTAATAGGCGATATTAATTAATAAATATTAATTAGTTTATATGTTTTAAGTTAAATTAAATTAAAATAAATTAATCAAATTAAATTAAATTAAATTAAAATTAATTAATCAAATTAAATTAAATAAAATTAAATTAATTAATAAATAAATTAAATTAAATTAAATTATTAATAAATTAATTAAATTAAATTAAGTTAAGTTAAATAATAACAATGATAAATTATTAAATTAAGGCCATGTGTAACGAGCAATACGATATTATTTTATTATTGAGAAGAAAATTCTTAATTTGAAATAATAATTATACAAACGTTTCGAGCTCTACTTGCTCCTCTTCAGTGCGCAAAAAAATAGTGATAATAAATAACGATAATAAATAAATACATAAAATTCTAATAAAAAATCCGCAATACATAGTCAATATAAGTTATATAGTTGAGTCATAGTTAAAACGCAAAATATATTTACAATGAATTGAGACCATTAAAATAGTTCAACAAAGTAAGAACCCAATTAGAAGCAGAATGATTCGTCCGGTTATTCATAAAATATATTAGAATTATTAATAAAAACTTGGAGTGACACTTATACATTACTCCAAATGAACCACTTATCGTTATTTGACGAAAGTCCCTCGATCTGGCAATGATTATGTTCATCCTCTCCAAATTATTTGATATTTGTTAACTGAATTTAAAGAATTTATTCAATTGTAAAATAGGATTCCACTAATGTGTATGTGAAAAAAGATTAAAAATTATAAATTAAACTAACTACTAAAATATTGAACCTTTATGTTTACAAATTGTTCCGAATAACTTGAGATGACAATGCTTCTAATTGTTGTTGGCCTTATTGTTAGTACTTGACTGTTGTCTAGTCTTTTAAAAAGTCGAATAAATAGGTGTCAGATCTCACAAAATAAACATTTACATAAGTCTAAAAATTCGATATTTCTTCTAGAATGTCGAAATACGCGTTGTTAAGCAATTCGGTGTCTGTGTTATTATTTATACCATGCCTTTGTTCCTTGATGTGTATCATTTCCGAGATAAGTCTTTTATAATAATTAGATTCAATATCAAGTATTTTAACGTTATCCCAATCAAAAGCATGTTTTTTATCTATAATATGTTCAGAGACCACAGAATGCTTGGAGGAATCAAATTTAATATTATTCATATGCTCTTTTAGTCTAGTGCGTAATTTTCTTTTGGTTTGCCCAACATACGAAGCTTCACAATCCTTACAATTAATTTTGTAGACAACATTATTATTATTTATAAGAGTTTTAACAAGGCTCTGTAATATAAATATAAATTTAACGTATAAGACGGGCAACAAGAGCCAAATCGCGGATGACAATGCGTTATCCTAACGAAACTAAATAATTTTCCCGATTCAGCGATTTTCAGATCTATATTTTTCTCTTGCATTCATTTATTTATTTTCCGTAGGGGGGTTAAAGGGGTATTGAAATTAAATCTCAAAATATGAGATTATTTCATATTTAAAATCTTGGCCGTGTCCAAGTAAAAATTTGGTGCCTTGTGCACCGGTATTTAATTCTAACGAAAAATTATTTAGTTTCGTTAGGATAACGCATTGTCATCCGCGATTTGGCTCTTGTTGCCCGTCTTATACGTTAAAATTATTATTATTGTTATGCACGTTTTTGTCCTTGTGGACTTTAATTAATTTGTTAAGATTATTTAGACAACGGTATCCTACTCTGAAATCTGATTTTTTTATTGTCGATGCTATTGTCTCAGAAATGTTATTAATGTATGGAATGACGAAAAATTTTTTCTTGCTATTATCTTCTGCAATTTCTTTTTTTCTATTGTTGTTAAACTGACCATTGTTTAAAACTCTTAAGTAGTATAATGGCAGGTATGGCCCGTCAAAACAAACCCCCACCACCGACCCGTCTGGCGCCGGGTCTTATCTTATCTTTCCCCCACCACCGGCGTCTGGCTTTTCCGAGTGTGGGTGTTAGGGGGAAAGGGTGTTGGGGGAAAAAAAAATGGCGACTGGCCCCGAAAGGTGGGGATGAGAATTTTTATTTTTTATTTTTTCTGATTTTCTCTGGATTTGAACCCGGGACCTCCGTGTTTCCGAGCAGGGTCCTAGTATGTTGAGCTAAACGAGATCTTACTAGTCTAAGGATTAGATGTGGTATTTAAGCTAAAGTTGCGTAGAGTACGGCATGGGGGTTCGGGTATACGTATGGCAAGGATAGCTCGTCGAATCAAATGGTCGATATTGGACGGGGGTGGGGTAAAAACAGTTCGGGTATACGTATGGCAAGGATAGCTCGTCGAATCAAATGGTCGATATTAGACGGGGTGGGGTAAAAACATTTTGGCCAAGAAAAGCGTCGTGCGGTCGACCGGTGGCAGGTAGTAGCTGACAATGGCGTAGGGTAATAAAAAAGAACACGCAAATATTTGTACAGGCGAGCATTCCGACTCGCGTCACGATAAAAAATAATAATACATCGTCGTAGATTAGAAAGATGTCAGATAAAATTTTATTTTAAAATAACTCGCTGCTTAATGAAGGTAAACAGGAACATGCATGTGGAGGAAATTTCTGGAAAGAGGAAGTGAAAGAAAATTGAACAATGGTTTTAAAAGTACAAATATGATTTATATTTAAAATATTTTACAGAACAAAATTATTCACAATCATTTCAAAAAAATATTCGTCGAATAATTATTAAAATTTACGTTTTGATATAATTGCATATACAATTTGTTCGAAATAAAGTGAAATTATTTCTAAAAATGTTATCTCGAAGTATACATCGAGAAATGTTAAATCTTTCAGTTGGGTGCGTACATTACGTTCTATTTCCTTACTGTTACCTCTGATCGTGAGTTTCACGATACTGCTATTAATGCTACCGTTGACAGGAAGATTTAACTGTATTTCGTTAATTAAATATCGAGCACATTCGTTGACATTAGTTGAAATAAAATTTAGACGATTTAAATTAGCGTTCACACAATTAACTATATTTTCTACACCTTGAAAAGTCGTTCTCTGCATGACTATCGCAATGTTGTAAGTTTTACGTTTCTTCGCCTTCGGTCCGTTTTCGTTCGTATCCTCCGCAGTTTCGGAAGAAAGATCTTCTTGTTCGTTTTCACGATATGTTATTAGTATGGCTCTAGCACCATATGCGGTAGTGAAATTTATAATTATCTTGTTAAAGATGATCGAGCTCAAATTAATTTTATCACCATTTAAGTAGCTCGACATCGTTTCCATGTTTTCTTGAAATTTTTGCCACGATTCCATGTCGAAGCAAATCCCTGCAGCTCCGTGAGATGTTAATTTAACAGCAGGTAGAAAATCCAGTTCGACGTTGTCTTCCGTCATAAGACCCACTTGAATTTTCTTCGTGTAGGATGAATTCAATCCGTATGTTGTTGACAGCAACATGCGCGGTTGTTGCTCGATTTTCTTAAGATTGTTCATGGTAGTTGCTACCGCGTAGAAAATCAAAGATTTAATAATCAAAGACGCGGAAAAATCGAAAAATCGAGAACTTTTTTACTAACTATCTTTTTACTAACGAACTTGAAAGTCCGGACGATGAAAGACGAGTGAGCGAAGATTTTCAAGAAAATTTATAAGAAGATAAAATAGAAGTGGTAGGGAGAAAAGGCATGCGCAGATAAATAAAAATTATGAGGAAGGGGAATTTTTAAACAATATAAATGATATAATTTTTAATGCGGAAGGGGAATTTTTAAACAATAAAGTAATAGGGAGAAAATGCATGTGTAGTATAATAAAAATTATGTGGGAGAGGAATTTTTTAAACAATATAAACGATATAATTTTTAATGTGGAAGGGGAATTTTTTAAACAATATAAATGATATAATTTTTAAATCTGACTACAGAGAAAATATAAAATTCCTACCGCTATCGAGAAAAGATACCCGAAAATTTCTCATCTTGATTTCCATAAACTTTTTGTAGCTAAGTAAATATCGCCCTAGATTAAATATTTTCTGTATCTAACAATAAGTAAATATTACCATATATATATATATATATTTATATATAAAACAAGGGTAAGAATACTCGGGCATGAGAAAAAAGATAAAAAAGATAAAATAAAATAGAGAAAAGATAACTAAAAATTCCTCATCTTGATTTCCATAAACTTTTTGTAATTAAGTAAATATTGCCCTAAATTAAATATTTTCTATATCTAAGTAAATATTAACATATATATAAAACAAGGGTAAGAATACTCGGGTATGAGAAAAAAAGATAAAATAAAATCGAGAAAAGTTACCTGAAAATTCCCCATCTTGATAAAAACGTATAAATACGGCTCTCGGAGTTAAGTTAGTTACATTTTTTCGAATTTCGTCTCTCGCGTACTCACGTATTCGACGCAAGTGTACTATTAAATTTCAAATAATGAGTTTGAAAAAAGTAATTGAAATTTGTCTATCACTAGCGCAGAGTTTATGCGGGAAAAATTTTTCCAGGCATATATATGAATTAGCATGCGCTAGTGAAGACAAATGCTTCAATATTTTTGGAAAATTCGCGGGGGAATGTCCCAGCGCTGTGCTAGCGGTATTATTCCGACTAGGGCATTTTAGTGTTTTTCGCGAATTAGTGATTATCGCGGGTGAGGTGATCGAGTCGCGATACTATTTTGGTGGTGAGAAGGAAAACGACGTAGCAGGCCACATAGAATATCTCCTCCTGCATTTTCATCGAGTTCTGCGGGGAGAAGATAATAATGGTAAGTTTTTATTTTTATTACAGTTAATTATAAATAAATTAATTAAAACTACCCCAATTATTTATTTATTTAATTCGCTAAAACTTTAGCTTTCGTACGCCCTGTCGCACGCGTTACAGGAAACCGGCTGCGCGTACTGGAGAATCGCCCTGTATCACTAAGGCTAAGGTTAAATAGAAGACGACGAGCGGATTCTTCGCCGGAGCCCGGGCCTTCGCGTAAGTTTTTAACATTATAAATTATATCACGCTGCTAGAAAAACATTATATTAAACAGGAAATTTTTTAATAAAAATGTTATACGTTCCAGGCCGTGCACGCATCGTGTTAACGCCGGAGTTGGAGCATCCGGTTATTGATTTAGCCGAAAGCGATAACGACGTGGAAGAAGTGCGGGTTCGCGAAGTAAGTCCGTTCGATGAGGCGACCATATTTACTCCGCTTGAAAGTAAGTAAGAAAAATACTACAGTGGTATATATCAACACAAAAGATTTTTTAATTATGTGAAATACTAATAATATATGTCTGATGAATATTAGATGACGCGGCAAATGAAAACGTGGTCGTAGAGGATCGAGAACGGGGGGAGGAAATCGATGAGGAAGTAAACACGATTCCGGAAGATGAAGAGGATCTGGAGGAGGAGGAGGAGGAAGAGTCGGAAGAAGAAGAGCAAACGGAAGATGAAGAAGAAGAGCCGGAAGAACGAGAAGAACAAACGGGAGATGAAGAAGAAGATGAAAATAACAACACCACGTTTTCTGTAGAAGAAGAAGAAGAAGAAGAAGAAGAAGAAGAAGAAGAAAATAGCGGGGAGATGGCTGAGGAAGGTAATAATTACATATTTTATACTTAATCTTCTCCTACGTTTAAATTTTTTGTTTATTCTAATTAAAATAAAATTTTATTAGGAATTTCTTTCTCTCCTAACATCGCGCCCGAAATTTCATATTCACCGGAGTATTAACCCTCGCAGGGTGACACAATTGCCCCGGTAAAAGAATATTAAAACGTAAGTGAACATAACATAATTATTAATAACAACAGTTTCACATTATTAATAAAAATTCAAACGTAAGAGAGTAATATTTTATTAAATATTTTATTTTGTTAATATAATTTTTTATTTCTCACAGTACAAAGTGGTGGGGGAAGGAACGTCAGAATACACCGAGAAGATTCTCAAACCCGCTCCGGTGAGGAAACTTCCGACGAAGAGCGAGATTTAGCGGCTGCTGGTGGACAAGAGGAAGTAACGAATCAAGAGCTCGAAGGTAATTTTAGATATTTAATAATGTTAGCGGAAAACGTGCGTCGGTTTAGAACTTTTGGTATAGAAGGACGGGAAATTAGTTTCCGTATTCGGCCGATACCCGAAGGAGCAAACGCGTATGAGTGGTTAGAAAATGCGTTTCGCGAACTTCACGAGTACGCGTTGCATTCGTGCGAACCGAGGGATTACGTCGGTATGTCTTTTGATTCCGCAAGTTTAACTCGTGGCCCCGCAGGTATATCGTTCCGACCTTCGCGAGATTTGACTTACGAAAATATTTGGGAACTCGTAAGCTCGTTAGCGCAAAGCTGCGGAGGACACGATATAGCGCGAGAATTTAACATTCGGATTTTTAAAGTCACTCCACCCATTGGTCGCGGACGTAACGGGCTTACGCCCGATGTTATTGCTAAACGTTCGATTTTAACAATTTCCAATACCGATAATTTATGTCTTCCTCGCGCGCTTGTATCGGCTCTAATTTTTAACGAGCGTGGAAATTTACGCACGGGAGAGTTACACGCGAAATGGAATGCGGTGAGAAGACAAAACTCGGTGTTACAGCGCGAGTTAGCGTTGCAACTTACGAGGGAGGTCGGTGTCACGATTCCGGAGGAAGGGAGTGGAATTGTTGAAATCGAGCGTTTTCAGCAATATCTCGCGAGCGAAAATGTCGCGATAATAATATATAACGACGATACTTTTGGTCGAGGCGGTAAGCCGCTATTCGATGGAAACGTGTTTCTAACCACTCTGCAGCGGGAAATAAAAGCTTGTCTAAATTTATTATACCGTTCAAATAATAAACATTTCGATGTAATTTTAAATTTAAATGCAGCAGCAGGCGGGCGAGGATATTGCATACCGTGTAATTTAAGTTACCGCTCCGATGCGAGAGAGCATCGATGTTCTAATAAATGTCCGCGATGTAACGGAGAGCCACCGTGTGAGCAATCATTCGCGGATCGTATTAGGTGCAATAATTGTAGACGTGAATTTTTCAATCATGCCTGCTTGGAGCGTCATCGCGCGGCAAAATCATACGACGGTAAATCACGTCGGAGTGTTTGTGAAACTATGCGATTTTGCGAAAATTGCGGACGTTTGATTCAAAGAAATAAACAACACGAATGCGACACGACTTATTGCGCTACGTGTCGTTCTCTTCAGCCTTTGAATCATCTTTGTTACATGCTTCCCCTTCGTCGGCATAATAATAATAATCGTCCCGATCCGCGCACTTCCGAACACGCGGATCGAAATAGCGAGCAACAACAGCATCACCGGAGAAACGACGACGACGATGACGCCGAAGGTTCGATTAATCAGACTCGCGAACACGTAGAAAGCCGGGTCGCATTCGTGTTTTATGACTTTGAGACGAGGCAAGACGAAACGCTCCAAGGTAGCACAAATGTAAAAATTCACGTACCTACGCTCTGCGTCGCTCAACAAATTTGCGAGGAGTGTGCAGGAATAGATGAAATGTCGGTGCGATGTCGTTGGTGCGGTATTCGCGAATTTATATTTTGTCGCAACCCCGTGCAGGAATTTGTAGATTTCGTAACGCGACCGATAAAATATTTTAAACAAATAATCTGCATCGCGCATAACGCGAAGTCATTCGACGCGCAATTTATTTTGAAATATATCGTGGAAAACCATGTCTTAGAGCCTCAAGTAATTTTAAACGGAACGAAAATAGTTGTATTAACGCTAGGTCATACGAAATTTATCGATAGTATCAATTACATGCCGATGCGTTTATCCGAATTACCCAAAGCTTTCGGACTGGCAGAAGGTACGAATAAAGGCATTTTTCCACATTTATTTAATACTATCGATAATCAGTCTAATGTCGGAGCGTTACCCGGTGTTCAATATTATTCACCCGATTCTATGCAAATAAAAGAACGCGAAAAATTTCTCGCGTGGCACTCCGAGATGACACGCGCGAATTATGTGTTTGATTTTCAACGTGAAATATTGCTTTATTGTCGTAACGATGTAGATATCCTTAGACGAGCGTGTATGGCTTTTAGAAAAATATTCTTAGAGCGTGGAAACGTGTGTCCATTCGAGGAATGCACAACCATCGCCTCAACGTGTATGCGCGTATTTAGAAAAAACTTTTTACGCGAAAGAGAGATCGGTATTATTCCAACGGGGGGATACAGGCATGCGAATATTCACTCGCGTAAAGCCCTGCAATGGTTGATATGGAAAGAGCGGGAGCTCGGACATCATATTATCCATGGCGGTCGCGCTCGAGAATATCGATTACGCGATGGTACGCTAGTCGATGGATACTACGAGTCGGTAGAAAATAACGTAACGCAATATTACGCATTACAATTTCACGGTTGTTTTTGGCATGGTTGTCCAAGATGTTTTCGGGTAAATCGCGACAGACTGCTTTCGACGGATCGTACAGATACGTGTGATTCACGTTACGAGCACACAGTTGCAACGACATTTCGTCTTCGAAAGCGTGGATATAGGGTGATTGAGAAATGGGAATGCGACTTTGATCGCGAGATGAATGAAAATGTCGAGATGCGCGAATATTTACATCGACATCAAATGATAGACGCCAAACCGCTCGATCCCCGAGACTCATTTTACGGCGGACGCACAGGAAATATCGTGACGCGATACGAGATCACGGGTACGGAAAAAATACGTTACGTGGATGTATGTTCTCTGTATCCGTTTGTGTTGAAGACCGGTGGTTTTCCGATTGGTCACCCGACAATATACGTAGGTGAGGAATGCGAGGAGTTAATCGGATTATCACCGGGATATAATTTCGATTCAGTCGAGGGGGTCGTGCGATGTAAAGTACTTCCTCCCCGCGATCTCTTTCATCCTGTATTACCCTATCGCGTGCAGGGCAAATTATTATTTGCGTTATGTCGTAGTTGCTGCGAAACATTTTCTCAGATTGCGTGTACTCACGAAGCTCACGAACGCGAATTCGAAGGTACATGGATATCGTGCGAATTACGAAAAGCAATCGAGAAAGGATATTTCGTGACAGGGGTTAGTGAGATTTGGCAATATAACATCACTCGTTACGAACCCGGTACGCGGCAAGGGGGTCTATTTACGGGATACATCAATACATTTTTACAATTAAAGCAAGAAGCTACCGGATGGCCGAGCGATTGTGTCGATAATGTTGCTAAAGAGCGTTACATCCGCGAGTATGAGGAAGTAGAAGGAATCGTTCTTGAAAAAGATAACATTGCACTCAATTCCGGTTTACGCTCGGTGGCTAAATTATGCTTGAATTCTTTTTGGGGTAAATTTGGTCAACGTGCAAACTTACCGAATACCGTAATTGTCAAAACACAAGAACGATTAATGAGTTTGCTCACTAGCCCTCAGCATGAAATAACCGATATATTGCCTGTAAACGACGAGGTGATATATGTTTCGTTTCGACTACGAGAAGAGGCTATCGTACCTTCGCCTCTTACTAATGTTATAATAGCGGCTTACACGACGGCTCAAGCGCGATTAAAATTGTACGATTATTTAGAAAAATTAGACAAGCGTGTTTTATATTACGACACGGATTCCTGTATTTATGTAAGTCGCGGAGATCCGCAGGAATACGAACCGCATACGGGTAATTTTTTAGGCGACATGACGGATGAACTCGCTAGCTACGGACAAGGTAGTTACATTGAGTCGTTCGTATCCGGTGGTCCGAAATTTTACGCATATGTGGTCCGTACACCCGAAGGACTCACACGCGAAGTTTGCAAAGTAAAGGGTATAACCTTGAATTTTGAAAACTCGCGTTTAGTTAATTTTAATAGTATTAGAGAATTATTGCTACGTAAAGAAAGAGAAGAAGAAGAAGAGGAACGGGAAGAGAGAGCGCGCGGAGAGCAAGTTGAAGAGGCGATTCCTGGGACATCGATAAATCTTCGTTTTAAAGCCATTCGGCGAACCGCATTTCACGATATAATAACGCGTGACGAAACAAAAATATGCAAGACTGTGTTATTAAAACGAAGATTTATCAAAAATCGATATTCTCTTCCATACGGTTATTTACCGGAACAATGACATAGCTCTCCTCTTCGCACTTCTATCTTTACGAAGATACGCGTACGTTTTCCGCCACTTGCATAGAAATGCAAATATTATATAAAAGTGTAAATATTGTAAAAGTAAAATGTATATATATATATATATTTCATAAAATATTATAAAATATTATACTTTATATTATATTTTATAAATCGTAGTTTTAAAATACCCGTAGTTTTAATTTTATTTTTATAATAGGAAGGACAAGGAGTAGTTTAACTAAAGTTAGAAGATGTAGATATTAGTAATAAGAAAAAATACTTTGTAAATATAAATACAAAAATTTATATTTTTAATAAAAAATATTGTTTATTAATAAAATTTATATATTTTAATAAAAATATTGTTTTCCCATTTTAGTTTTAATAATTATCCTTTTAAGCAAAATCATTTTTATTTAGTAAAATATTAAATTTTTAACAAAATTTTTAATATAATTTTTTTTGTCTGAAAAACTTTAACATAAAAATATTTAATTTTTAAAAAATTCTTGTTACGTACAATTTTTATATATTCAAATATATTCATGCCGAACTCACATACGTCCGCTATCGCAAGACATACACACCAACGAGAACATTTGATTAAAAGCTGATTGTGGGCAGCGCAACGTAGCGCTCGTCAGCTGATCGGTAGCGGTGCGCTAACCAGGCGCTCATCAGCTGATCGGTAGTTGCGAGCTAACCAGGCGCTCATCAGCTGATCGGCGCTCGTCAGCTGATCGGCGCTATTCGCTAGCACGAGCATGCGACCGCCGCGGGTTGGCCCCCGGTGCGCGAATAAGCTTTTTCCGTCGTAACTCATTTCATACTATGAGTAATATTAAAATTTAATTACACGGACGCTCTTTACGCTAATTTTTTGTTTTTAAGAACGCGCCGGATTAGACTTTCTTTCATTTACGAGATTGTACGTAAACGGTGAATATCGCGTTCATTTTGGGGAAATGGATGTACGCTGGAAACATCCTTGGACGTCGATCGTCTGCGGGCCTACGGGATGTGGAAAAACGATTTTCGTGAAAACATTTCTTCGTTATTTGTCCAACGTGTCCGATACTCGATTCGAGAGAATTTTATTTTATTACGCCGAGTGGCAAGATGCCTATCAACGCCTGCAATGCGATGAAAATGAAAGAGAAGAAAAGAGTAGCGTAAGAAAAAAGAACGTATATGCAAATAGCATTCCGATAAACTCGAAGAAAAATATAATCGAATTTCACGAGGGTTTACCGCGCCCGGAAGATTATTCTTACGATCCACACACCCCGAAATTAGTGATAATCGACGATCTTATGAGAGAGTCGTCATCGTGCGATGTTATCGTAGATCTATTTACTAAAGGAAGCCATCATAAGAATCTCAGTGTTATTCTCATTTCGCAAAATCTTTTCCATCAGGGACGCGGACAACGCGACATATCTCTCAATGCGAATTACATAGTAGTTTTCAAAAATCCACGCGATCGCGCGCAAATTCGGCATTTAGCTCGTCAAGTATATCCGGACGATCCTAAGTTTATGGAAGAAGCGTACTACGACGCTACCTCGAAGCCTCACGGGTATTTATTGCTCGATTTAAAACAATCGACTCCAGATGAATATCGATTTCGGACGTGTATCTTTCCCAACGATAAGCTGCATTACGCGTACATTCCACGTAGATCGATCAAAAGAGGCGTATAAAAGACTCGTATTCACACACGACTTGTCACTCGTGCAATTACACTGCGATGGTAAAAAAAGAAAAAAAATCGCAACCGGCATCATCGTCGTCGAAGAATTCACCCGACGGCGCGGTAAAAATCGCTAGACGATCTATCGGCGAAAGAAACACGAATCTTTTGAAAACTTTATGTTATCTGAAAAAAAATCAAAGAACAGCGTTTTTACGTACCGTCGATAATAATCTCATAAAGTGTATTCAAGAGTGCGTTTTCAATACTCTTAAAGGTAACGTACCGCTTGCAAGTAGTGAAAAAAAACGCCTTGCTAGACATAAATCGATCCTACGGCGTATTGCTGCGAAAAAAGGTAATTTGAAAGTTAAGAGAAAACTATTGGTGCAACGCGGCGGATTCTTACCCTATCTTATTGCTCCTATACTCGGAGCTATATTATCCCGGATCATTGGAGATTAAAAAAGGGGCGCTATTCTATGTATATTTGTTGCGTCAAATGTGAAAAAGATAAAATATTTACAATTCAATAATGGAGAGAGCAAAAAAAATGGTTTTAATTTCGTCGGAAAATCTCGAAAAACTGCAGCGACAACCGGAAATTTCCTCTAACGCGCCGGCCGATAATTCATCGAATAAAATTACCGAGATATCAAATGTGGAAAATGATGCTAATAATACCGTACGGACCCCGGGAACTCCTTTGTCACGGCTCGATGCAGAGATGTGGCGTATTCTGAATCTCACGCCTCAGGTCAGCGAGGACGAAAGATGGAAAATGTATAAAGAGGTACTTCAGCGTTATCTTCAATTTGTTCGTGCTGCGAGAAAACGATTACGCAAAGACGCGCACGCCGGTGATGGAGAACAGGACGAAGACACGAAAGAGCAAGAGGATGATAACCACGATGATGACGATGATTTTATGGAAACGCAAACTTTAATTACCAACGACGGTAACATTAGCGCCGTTAGTAGTAGTTTCGAGAAAAAACGCGCTCAATCAGCGGAAATGATACAAAAAATACTTAATAGTGTTCCGAAAAGTTATCGTAGTAAAGCACGCTTACTAATGAAGCATCTGCTCGATACTCCGTCATCTAAAATTAGCTGGAATAGACAAGGGCTCGTAACCATAGACGGTGACATTGTGGAGGGTTCGAATATCGCGGAACTTATAAACGATGCGGTACGCGAGAGAAAAACGGTAGAAGCATCCGGAAGAAATCAGTTTGCTCGATTACTACGTGACATAGGTACGTCACCGCGTCTCATAGGAAATCAAAAGTTATTAAAAGCAGGCGCGCGATCTCGCTATATTACTTCCGCGTTACCTCGCGGGTCCTCCACTCCGATCACACGTTCAAAATCGTACAGTCACAGGTTAGACGAAGCGAGTGAAACCGAAGAAGATACGCAATTCATATCCGCCGACGAGGACGGTGACGACGACGGTGACGACGATAGAACATTAGCACATAGCGTAGATTTCTCCGTCAAAGAGAAGAAGAGGTTTACTCGATTGGATAAATCTCAATTAATGGAATTCGAAAAATTGTATTACGACCCCTCGCATTATGCAGGCTACTCTGCGGTGGACAATTTATCGCGAGCCGTTAAACCGAATTTTACGCGTAACAAAGTCGTCGAGTGGCTTAAATCGCAGGATGCATACACGCTGCATCGTCCGGTACGACGAAAATTTCCTCGTTTACATTATAACGTAACAAATATCGATGATTTATGGGAAGCCGATTTGATCGATCTTCGTAATCTCAAGAGCTATAATGACGGTTATTCTTATCTACTAACGGTTATCGATGTGCTTAGTAAATTTGTTTGGGTAGAACCTTTACGTGACAAAACAGCCAACTGTGTAATAAAGGCCTTTCAACAAATATTTTCCAGAAACGAGGGTCGACTACCTGTATACTTACAGACCGACAAAGGCAAAGAATTTATCGCCCGCCCTGTACAAAATTTCTTAAAAGAAAAAGACATCCGTTTTCGTGTAACGCGCAATCCCGTTATTAAAGCGTCTATAGTGGAACGATTTAATAGAACACTCAAAGAGCGGATGTGGCGTTATTTTACGCATAAAAATACACGTCGTTACTTTGATGTTTTACAAGATATTGTTCACGCTTACAATCATACCCGTCATTCCACCATCAAAATGCAACCCGCTGTCGTTACGCGAGAAAATGCTCGTACCGCGTGTGAAAATATGAAACGACGATGGGATAACGATAAAGAAAAGAAAAAGAAGCGTGGGCGTAAACAAAAGGCTAAATATCGCGTGGACGATCTCGTACGCGTCAGTAGAGCAAAAGTAATCTTCGAGAAAGGATACGAAGCGAAGTGGAGCGAGGAGATATTTCGAATTCATCGAGTTCTCGAATGGAGAAAACACCGCATATATGAATTAAGCGATTTATCGGGTGAAGTTATAGACGGAATTTTATACGAACAAGAATTAGCTCCGGTTATTAAAGACTTACGCGACGAGGAATTTATCGTCGATCGTGTGATAAAAAGCAGGGGACGCGGTAGCAATAAACAATTATTAGTTAGCTGGCAAGGTTATCCTTCTAAATTTAACTCCTGGATACCCGCTTCGAATTTAACTATTCTTCGAAATGAGGGCGGATCAATTTCTTCTGGTTCTTCCAAGCAATAGCAGCATGCGCTATTTCCCCGACAATAAAACCTCGTCGTTCATTACGGAATTACCTCGATCGCTGCACTTACACGGTGACTGGGAAGTCGCGTTGAGCGAAATCCAATTCCCTAATACCTTTTTTCATGTAAGGCGCGGAGAAAATATACTCAGTTTCGTCGATATCGACTCTCAAGTTAAAGAGAAAAATAAAAAAGATGAGGTGTTAACTTCGAAGGAAGCCTCAATACCGTGCGGCATTTATAATAACATGGAAGAGCTCGTCTCCATGATTAATTCGTCATGCAAAGAAGTCGGTTCCCATTTTCGTTTGAAGCAAGAAAAATTTACAGGCGGTAGTATTTTGTTCTCCCTCGCGTGTCCTGCTGGTTGCAATCTGATTCATTATATGCATTTTTCCGATAGACTTTTGCAAATGATCGGTTTAGCTGATTTTCTTTATAACGCTCCTAAGGGGGAAAGTATCTATTGTTCTATGCTCACGACATCTAAGCTTAATTCCAAAGAAAAATCTACTTCAATTTTTCTTAAACTCGGTTTTCTTGACGAAAATGGAGTACGTGACGAGGGATTCTATGGTTACGAAGCGTGTAGTTTGGCGCGGGGTATTCCCGATAAACTGTTCGTTTATTGTGATATTTGCGAACCTTACATAACAGGAGATGTGCAAACTCCTCTTCTCCGAATAGTGCCTGTCACAGGGGGTGGGCGCGATTACGAATATGGAACGAATCAGGTAAAACATTTCTCACCTCTGCATTATATCCCGCTGCGCCTAACAAATTTCCGACGGATTGAAATCGATATAAAAGACGATACTGGAAACAAAATACCATTTGAATCCGGCACGTTAACGGTGACTTTACATTTCAAACGTATCGATTAGATTTTTAAAAATACTCTGTAAAGATTTTTTTGATAAGAAAGAAGGGATTTGTTCATTAATATGGATTATTATTCGGAGTATTATAACGAATTACAAAACGGTGGAACTCGCGGTGGCGGAATTCCACGAGTTTTTGTCGGTTCACCCTATCAACGAGGTCATGGAATAGGTAGTTTTCTCGGAGGAATGTTCAGACGTGTATTGCCTTATTTAACTAGAGGTCTAGGGGCAGTGGGTAAAGAAGCTTTGCGGGCCGGGGTTAATATAATCGAGGATGTTGAAAATAAAATGCCGTTAAAGGTAACTGTCAAACATCGTTTTGAACAATCGCGTGACAATCTTAAGAGAAAAGCTAGGGAAAAAATAAGTAGTCTAATGAAGGGTACGGGATATAAATCAGATGAAAAAATTCATGTAGCGCAGTTTCCTTTCGGCAGGCTTAAGACTCACGTCGCTAAATCCTCGGTAACCGTGTCGCGTAAACGGCGTAAGACAAATAAGAAAAAAAGTTTATCGAAAATCAAGTCTCGTGGGAAAAAAAGAACAAATACAAAAAAAACTAAAAATAATACGAGGAAAAATCGCTCGACTGTAAAAAGGCTCAAATCGTCCGCGAAACGGCGTAAAGCTAGTAGCGGTAAAAAGCGCACAATATACGATATATTTTCATAATCACCATTATTTCTAAATACGCTTGTCCGTGACAATAACGCTGGTAGAGCGGGCGACGATAGAAAAGAATGTCATTTCTTCACACACACTCGAGCGAGTGTTTAAAGAGCGAGCTCGATCTCTTCTCTTTACCGCCCACGCAAACTAGCATCGAAAGTTCGCAATGGATTCATTACAAACCCGTGACCTCGCTTTCGGACGACTCCCCGCTAGAATTCGTCATCCCGGGTCACGGAGAAGAATATTTAGATCTCACACACACGTTACTAAGTCTTCGGGTACGCGTAGAAACCGAGCCGCTACCCGGTCTCGCCGCCGGATCAGGCGTCAACGTGGGCCCCGTAAATCATTTTCTTCATTCCATCTTCAATCAAATCGACGTGTATTTCAATCAAAAGCTCGTGTCGCCTCCAAACAACGCTTATGCGTACCGCGCGTACATCGAAGCGTTGTTAAATTGTTCATCGCCCGCAAAAACTTCCCATCTAACCTCGTGCTTATGGGATGCGGATACACCCGGACACATGGACGATACGGCAGGAGCGGAAGGCAATACCGCTATAGCGAGACGAGCTCGTTACATACGCGGAGGGCGCGCGCTAGATCTTATAGGTCACCTCCATTGCGACGTTTTCAATCAGGATAAATTCTTAATTAATGGCGTCGAGGTGCGGTTGAGACTCGTGCGTTCGAAAGATACGTTTTGTTTTATAGAAACTAATTGCACGTCGAAAATTCGTATACTCGATGCAAGTCTAATGGTGAGAAGAGCGAAAATAAGCTCCGGAGTATTACTAGCGCATGCTAGAATACTGAGCAAAGTTACCGCCAAGTATCCGCTTACGAGAGTTGAAATTAAAACATTCACGATTCACAGCGGGGTTGTGGGTGAATCGTTAGATAATGTAATACTGGGACAATTGCCGAAACGAATAATAGTAGGTTTCGTCGATAATAAAGCGTTTAACGGTGACAGAAAATTGAATCCGTTTAATTTCCAAAATTACGGAATAAATTTCTTCTCGCTATACGTCGACGGTACACAAATACCCAGTAGACCGTTACAACCGGTTTTCTCGTCTCGCGAACCGCTTTACATCGAAGCTTATCATACGCTCTTCTCAGGGACGGGTATCCATTTTTTGAACGAGGGAAATTCTATAAGTAGAGATGATTATTCTCGGGGATATACGTTATTCGCTTTTGATCTTACACCCGATCTATCTGCTAATTGCACCGGTCATTGGAATCTCGTGAAACACGGAAGTCTACGGTTAGAAGCGAGTTTCGAGAAGGCGCTCACCGAAACAATTAATTGTATCGTTTACGCCGAATTCGATAATGTCATAGAAATCGATGCATCGCGTCAAGTTATCGTCGATTTTTCCGGTTAGCTTTTAACACTCGTTCACCAACATGTATTCATACACCGTAATGTAATACGTGATTAGAAAATTTTCCCCCTCCTCTTCCTTTGGAAATTTCGATGACACTTTTCACGGAGTGGAAACTATGTAACGCGCTAGAATAAATTCAGTTTTGTACGAGACACAACCAAACGCGCACGTTTCGCTAAGAGCTTGTACCTCATCAACGAAAATCTCACAATATGGACATAGTCGTCGACATACAAGGTTTCCGCGATGAAGCCAATAAATTTATCGCGAAGGAAGTCGCCGTTGTCGCGATCGATACTCCGATTGTCGAGCACTGGATTATGATGCCACCATACGCGTTTGGAAAATTACCCGCAAAAGCAAGACGAGAAAACAATTGGCTCTCACGAAATTATCACGGCATCGAGTGGTTCGACGGCTCAGTTAATCCGAAATATTTTACCTCGTATCTCCGCGAAATTGCAAGACACGCGCGCTGCATTTACGTCAGAGGTAACGAAAAAGCAAACTACTTGAGGAATTTACTTTCCAGAGATATAAATAATTTGGAGGGTACCTCACCAGCATTTAAAAATCTACCGGATGAGGAGGATATCGTACAATATTGCGGTCATCACGGGATTCGAAAATTTGGAACCTTTCATTGCGCGTTATACAATGCTTATAAATTAAAATGCTGGCTAAGTGCGCAAAATAATTGCGAGAACGTTTCAACCTCTACTGAAGCTACTTGTAGTTTTGACGAAAGTTGGGAAATTACTTTCGACGATAGCGACGATAAATACGAAACCGCCGTTTCTTGCGATGTAAATGAGAATATAACTAAAATACAAATAGAGGAAAAAAATCAGCAAAGCAACGAACAGCAGATTGAAAAAGAAGAAGAAGAGAGATTTGTGATTTCTGAATCGTCATCGACGTTGACGGACAAGAACGAAACAATTTCCATCTCGACGCAAACTGACATTGAAAACCTCTCAAAACAACTCAAGATAGAAGAAGACGCATTATCGAAAGAGGTAAAAACCGGTATTGTTCAAATAATACCGTACACTCGTTCGTATTCGGGACAAAAAAAAAATGAACTCTCGCGAAATTCTACAAGCATTGCATCATCTCGATGCCAGACATGTTGGAGTCTATGCAGCCGACAGAGTTCCGAGGGTGTGGACGAGGTCGACGGCTATCGTCGCTAACACCGACAATCACGATCGACCTGGAGAACATTGGATCGCCTTCTACCTCGATGAACACGGTACAGCCACTTCTTTCGACAGCTACGGATTGCCCCCCTTGTATCCATGATTTCTCATTCGACTTCGACGAAACTCCATCATCCATCGTTGGAATATTCAACAATTACAAGGAATTTTTTCTAAGACTTGCGGACAATACTGCTGTGTATTTTTATATTATATGTGCAGCGGTTATAATCTTAATCAGTTTCTCGCTCTTTTTTCCGAAGATTGTGAATATAACGATCGTTTAATCATACACTTATTTCGTAAAATTTGTACTCACAAAAAATAAGCGAATTATAACAATATATAATATGAATTTTAGTATGAATAAATAAATTTTGTTCTGTAAAAATATTTTAAATATAATCCATATTTGTACTTTTAAAACTATTGTTCAATTTTCTTTCACTTCCTCTTTCCAGAAATTTCCTCCACATGCATGTTCCTGTTTACCTTCATTAAGCAGCGAGTTATTTTAAAATAAAATTTTATCTGACATCTTTCTAATCTACGACGATGTATTATTATTTTTTATCGTGACGCGAGTCGGAATGCTCGCCTGTACAAATATTTGCGTGTTCTTTTTTATTACCCTACGCCATTGTCAGCTACTACCTGCCACCGGTCGACCGCACGACGCTTTTCTTGGCCAAAATGTTTTTACCCCACCCCGTCTAATATCGACCATTTGATTCGACGAGCTATCCTTGCCATACGTATACCCGAACTGTTTTTACCCCACCCCCGTCCAATATCGACCATTTGATTCGACGAGCTATCCTTGCCATACGTATACCCGAACCCCCATGCCGTACTCTACGCAACTTTAGCTTAAATACCACATCTAATCCTTAGACTAGTAAGATCTCGTTTAGCTCAACATACTAGGACCCTGCTCGGAAACACGGAGGTCCCGGGTTCAAATCCAGAGAAAATCAGAAAAAATAAAAAATAAAAATTCTCATCCCCACCTTTCGGGGCCAGTCGCCATTTTTTTTCCCCCAACACCCTTTCCCCCTAACACCCACACTCGGAAAAGCCAGACGCCGGTGGTGGGGGAAAGATAAGATAAGACCCGGCGCCAGACGGGTCGGTGGTGGGGGTTTGTTTTGACGGGCCATACCTGCCATTATACTACTCTCTTATTCTCTTATTTATTTCTTTAAAGATTAAATGAATAGGGTAACCGTTGTCCAATAATATTTTAATACACAGTTCTAAATTTTTCTTATGATATATGGGATGAGATAATAACAATGCCCTATTAATAAGATTATAAATTACTCCTATTTTATGGCACATAGGGTGACTCGATAAAAAAGATAGTACTCTACCTGAACATGTCTTTTTTTGAAACCAATCTAAGTGTATGATGTTGTCTATTATTTTAATGTTTAAATCTAGAAAATTTTCTATATAACTATATAACTTATATTCAACTATATAACTTATATTGACTATGTATTGCGGATTTTTTATTAGAATTTTATGTATTTATTTATTATCGTTATTTATTATCACTATTTTTTTGCGCACTGAAGAGGAGCAAGTAGAGCTCGAAACGTTTGTATAATTATTATTTTAAATTAAAAATTTTCTTCTCAATAATAAAATAATATCGTATTGCTCGTCACACATGGCCTTAATTTAATAATTTATCATTGTTTTTATTGTCATACGAGCTTGAGCATTGGTATGTGATGTTTTGATTAGGTATTAATTTTGCATTAAGTTAAATAATATTAAATAACATGTTAAATAATTAATTAAATAATATATATTAAACTATTAAGTAACTATTAAATAACAGTAAATCATGAAATAATTTATACTAAAAATATATATATAGGTATAATATTATTAATAATATTTATTAATTATAATTATAATATTTTTTTATTTTTCTTTCAGTTCCTTTTTATTTATATATTCTTTGTTTTCTTTCTTCTTCTCTATTTTTCTTTCCTTCTCTTTCTTATATTTTTCTTATATTTCGTTCGTTTTAACTGTAAATAAAAACGTTTACATATTATACATATTAATTTTATATATACAGGTTATTATTTTAGATCTATTATTTTTAAAAATGCAATTGCTTATCTTAAAAATAAAACATTTTAAGAAAAAATATTTTGTATAAGTTTTATCTTTGAGGGGGACGTAAGACAATGTGATTAATTCATTTAAAGATTATATAAAAATTACTTTCAATTTTTTAAATGAAACATTATTTTTCATTAAATTATAGTTTACCTAGAAAGTTTTCATATACACTAATCTTCTTTTTCCTTTCTCTCTTTCTTTTAATTATTCTCCGTCACTTTTTTCTTTCTCTGTTATATATATAATTTATAAACTATAAATTAACATATATACATATATATATATATATATGTATATATATGTATATATATGTATATGGGGCATTCCATACCACACAAATAGACCACTTTTTTCCATAAACATTTTTTATTTGCTTCATTTTTTAAATATTTTTGCACTTATTAAAAGTAGTTTCCAAAATTAGTTTCCATGATTTTTTTTCAGATTTTTCTTTATTCATACTTGAGTTATGTATTTCAAAACAATTTTATTATTTTTTTTCCCTTAATGAGATCCTTTCAATTTTTTTTTTTAAATTGATAACATTTGAGACTTAAATACAAAATTTTTAAGTCATAAGTAAAAAGGGGATTAAAATAACTTTGATTTTTTAACACCATTTTTTGCAATTTTTTTCCTAAAATCACATTCTTTAATTTTTTACATTACTAAAATAAAAAAGAAAGAGTTTACAAAGATAATAATTACTTATTTTAAAGTATTAATAATCGAGAAAAAATTCTAATATTATTTAAAACTATTTTTTTGCTATTTTGCTAAAAAATAATGTTTGTTAATTTCTTAGACGACTGGTATCGAAAAAAAAACTTTGCAAATAAAAAACATTAATTAAATAAAACATAAATTTAAAGTGTAAGACAGGCAATAAGAGTCAAATCGCGGATGACAGTACGTTATCCCAACGAAACTAAATTTTTTCGTTAGAATTAAATACTTGTGCACAAAGCACCAAATTTTACTTGGTCACGGCCAAGATTTAAAATTGGAATAATTTATTAAAATAATTTATTTTTTAATTATTTTCTTTTTCTTTGTTATAATTTTTAATAAAATGTATTATATTTAATTAAAGTCTTTTATTTGCAAAGTTTTTCTTTCGATACGAGTCGTCTAATAAATTAACAAACATTATTTCGAGCAAAATAGCAAAAAAATAGTTATAAATAATATTAAAATTATTTTTCGACTACTAACATTTTAAACTAAATAATTATTATCTTTGTAAACTTTTTCTGTTTTATTGGAGTAATATAAAAAATTAAGGAATATAATTGTCGAAAAAAAAAATTTCAAAAAATGGTGTTAAAAAGTTGAAATTATTTGAATCCCCTCTTTGTTTATGGCTCAAAAATTTTGTATTTAAGTCGCAAATGTTATCAATTTTTTAGAAAATAATCGAAAGAGTCTCATTGAGGGAAAAAAATAAATTAGATTAAAATTGATATGATCGTTACGGTGGTATGAAATTGCAAAATACTACTATTCAAGAATGTCTAAATATTTTCAAATCATGGAAACAACTTTCAATAAATGCAAAAACATAAAAAAAATAAAGCAAATAAAAAAGTGATCGATTTGTGTGTGATATGCCCTATATATAAATATATGTATATATGTATGTATATATATATATATATATATATATATATATATATATATATGTATATATATGTATATTATCAAATATCGTTAAAGGCCGGCTCGTCAAATGAAATCATAACTAAGAACTATACGAGTCGCTATACGAGCCACGAAATTTATTTTGCTTAGACATTGCTAAAACATTGAGGAACAATCTCATATTGGAGATATGAATTTCTCGGTACTTTTTACCCCCCTAAAGTGTAGACGAGAAAAATATATCGGTCCGAAAAAGTCGCCTTCGGCTCGTGCGTTTACTCCGCACTCGTGTACAATTGTCAACTTCCCGCACTTGGTACACAAATAACTATTAAATCCAAAATGTCTTGAAGCAATTGAAGTTAACACAATTTCACGTGGAAAACTTTTGTTTGTTTTATACAAATAATTTACAATGCATAGGTTTAATGTTATGCATTACATATATTCTCATAATTAAAAAATACGATGTACATGTTAATTTCAATATTATTATTTTTATTAATAAAATTTAAATTCCTCCATAAATTATTTATCTTTCATTATTACAGCACATGTTTTCAATATTTCAGTGTAATAGAGATACTCAATAACTTTTTAAACAGCAATCAGACAAAAATGTAGCAATGCTGTATCCCGACTAAGCAAGATAAAACAGAGAGATTATGATAAATAACTTTTGTCCATGCAAATACTATTAACTGATTTTTAAGAAAAAAAACCAATTACATATATTGGAAAATAATTATTAAAAAAATTAAGTTTTTTATTTTGTATGTAATGTTAGAAAATGCTTTCTTTATTTTTTACGTATTGTCACAAGAAATAATTTGTTTTTTATATATTGTTAAAAAAATAATATATAATATTGCTTCACTTGATAAGGACCACAACCAAATGGTCGAAACGTCGTGAAAGTATTGAATAAAATTGCTAGTTACGTCGAAATCAATTTTGCCAAGTTTATTTTTACCACTAGCGTCCAATATTAATTTTGATTGATATAATATTATGATGAAATTATTTTATAAGACGTAATGATTCGATGTAAGTCCGATGATTTTTCGTATTTAATTTATGCAAGGAAAACTATGTTAAAAAATTTTTAGAACACAATCTTTAGTATTTTTAGACTTGTCTCGATTACCGTTGCCTCAGTATGAAAGTGCTTATTCTCAATAATATCGTTCGTTGAACACCGAAGATACCGATATGTCGGATAGTGTTTGTACCTGCGATAATTTGCTTGCTGATATTATTTTATCTAAATGCTGAAGATAGTCCGAACTTAGGATCGAAACGTATAAAACGATTCAATTTATCATTATGTGTCATGCGTATCAATAACCACGCCTGGCTCTTAATTGACCCTGTTTACTGCACTTCATATTTATTATCGGAGCTTCTTACTGTTATTTTTTTCTTTTTAAATTTTATATATTTATTAATACAAAACGAGATGAATGGAAAGAAAAGACATTACATAATAATAGAATGGCAAGAATAACAAAACATGCATAGCGTGAAGAAAGCGCATAAAGTTTATATAATGTGCCAAATAAACGCATTACATGCACAAATTATACTTAATTGCATAAAGTTTATACAATGTGACAAATAAAAGTATTACATGCACAAATTATATATGAAATTAAAATATATTATAACATGCATTTAGAATATTTGTATCGCAAACAGTACGTTATAAAACTAACAAGTAAAATCCATTTGACTAAAGACATGTTGTTCTTTATACATATATTGTACATATAACACATTCCTTGAAAATTATTTTTTTTTCTCTTGAGATATAAAATTAAATTTTGTTCCAATAATTCACAAATAGTTTTAATATAAGGTCAATAGTTTTTGACAAAAATATTACAGGCAAATAGTATATTGTGTTACAAGTGCGGAAACTTGGCTATTGGTCACGAGTGCGGGTAGACGCACAAGCCGAAGGCGAGTGCGCATTTACCCGCACGAGTGGACATTAGCCAACTTCCGTACGTGCAACACATATTATTTTGTATTACATGTGCATTCAAAGTGGCACTTTGAGTACCTGATTTCTGTACCTGATTTACGCAGTAGACTGATATATGAATAGCAGGGATAAGTGCGTGTTGGGAAAGCGCGGAGTGGCGGTAGTTTGTTAGTTGTTTTTCGTGTGTGCTGCGAGATGGTGCTAAAACCCGTGGGCATCAAATTGTCCACGGCTTGGAAAGCTATTGTATACGGCTTTGAATGCATTGAACATATGTATGTAATATATTGTAGGTCGATGTTGGAAATTTGTTACTTTTGGCACAAAAATCGTGCATGGAAAGTGTCATTTTGTATACACGTGTAATACAAAACACTATAGTTCACGAATAGATTTTCAATAGTTTTCTAGTGATGTTACAATAAGTATACAGTATTCCAATATTTTTCAGTAATGTTTAAATACTATTTCTATATTACTCTCATTGTCAATAGTTCTCTAGAATTTTCTTTTAGAATTTTTTAATAATTTTTTGTATGGATTTTTTGTATAGCACAGGAAAAAGAAATATAAATAAATAATTTTTAAATCTTATTTCGCATTCAGGGCATCGTGTAATGTAGATAATGAATCTCATTTTGTGTGGAAAACGGAAAATGGATTATTAGAATATATTTTTATATCTCATTTTATATCTTAAAGAAAACGCTTTGAATTTCTTTTCGTAACAACTTTGAAACTGTTCAAAAATAAAATATTTTAAATTCAAAATAAAATATAACATATTTATACAGGGTGTTCAATAATTCGCGGACCACTTTTGTGGGCAGGTAGAGCACGTTAAACTAAATAGAAAAGTTTTATACCATTTTGTTAAATTTGCAATAATTAATGAGTTATTAATTAAAATATTTAACAAGGGGAGGTCGCGGTTGACTCTTCACGAATTTTGATCTCCTTTGGTGTGGTGAATGTACATCGAAAAAAAGTCGATCCGTGTTCGAGCTTTTCGTTCAATGCGCCTTCTAAAAAAATTTTTTTTTCCTCGGATTTGGACAAATTGCCAGGTTCGTTATCAGGCTTAAAAAAAGATACACTTTCGATCTGTGCCGCTAGTCTAGTGGTAAAGCGCAAGAATAGTAATCCCGGGATTCCGCGTTTAGGACTTTGGGCTGCCATAATTTTTTTTATTTTTTTACATATTTTTTTATTATTTTATAACATGTATTATTTATTATGATAAATAAATATTTGGCATACTAATAATGTTAGAATAGAATGTATATTCTAACATTATTAGTATGCCGAATATTTATTTATCATAATAAATAATACATGTTATATAAATATATATACAAAAATAAAAAAAATAAAAAAAAGAAAAAAAAATTATGACAGCCCAAAGTCCTGAACCCGGGATTACTATTTTTGTGTCCTGCCACTGGACTAGCGGCACCGATCAGCGAAAGCGTATCTTTCTTGAAGCCTGATAACAAACCTGGCAATTTCTCCAAGTGCAAGGAAAAAAAAAATTTTTATTTAGAAGGCGCATTGGACGAAAAGCTCGAACACTCAATTTTTTTCGATGTAGATTCACCACACCAAAGGAGATCAAAATCGGTGAAGAGTCAACCGCGACCTCCCCTTGTAAGCGAATAAACAGATAGAAAGCGGTAGGCCGGACTTGGTGGGCATGCCGGACGGCTTATTTGTTATATGTCACTGAGTCTCAAACGTATTATCTTACTTTTCGGCGCCGCTACATTGCTCGCCGTTCGCTGCGTGACGCCGCCTCTCGATCAGATAATGCTTCTTTCTACTTATTTGCTTAGATATTTTAATAAATAACTCGATAATTATTGCGAATATCGCAAAATAATACAGCACTTTTCTATTCAGTTTAACATGTTTTATCTGCCCATGAAAGGTGGGTCGCAAATTATTGGACACTATGTATAACATTTTTCAGGGTTGGGAAGTAACGAGTTACTTGTAACGAAGTTACAGTTACAGTTACTTTTTTTCGGTAACTGTAACTTAACTTCGTTACTTTTCTCCATCTGTAACTGTAACTGTAACTTAGTTACATTTTTTTAGTAACTAGTAACTATTTTAACAGTTACTTTATTAATTACTTTTTTTGGAAACATTCGTTAAAAGTATCGTTTAAGTATGGTAGCCGTTATATTGTTAAATTAAATTTTGATAACAGGAGCATATATATATATATATATAGATCTTCATATAATTTAACTTTTTACCTAAAATTTTCATTTTGTGTACATAAAATAATACAACACATAATTACAATCGACCAATCACAGTCAAGTATTTAAAAAAATTTTTAAATGTAATAATTAATTGATTTGCTTGCGACTTTGCGATTACTATTTAGTAAGTTACCATATATAACTATTTTTACTGTTGTATATAAAGGTCATTCATACATTGATGGTAATCGCAAAGTCGCAAGCAAATCGATCAATATTACATTCAAGAATTTTTTTAAATACTTGACTGTAGTTGTGCATAATATGTAAGCTCCTTATATTTAAAATAATGTATAATTATTTTTAAAAAGTAATTGAAAAGTAACGACTCGTTACTTTTTGAGTAACTGTAACTGTAACGAGTTATTTTTTAAAATTGGTAACTTGTAACTGTAACTAGTTACTGTTTCAATAAGATAACTGTAACTGTAACTAGTTATTTTTACAAAGTAACTTTCCCAACCCTGACATTTTTTATTAATATAATGCAAATTAACTAATAAAATTTTCAAAATAGTGTATGATTCAAGATTCAAGATTCAAGTCTTTATTCGTCCCCTAAGGGATTGAAGGCGCTTTTGAAGGAGCGTTCCCCAACCTTACAAACTCTTACATCTTACTTATATCTACTCTTAACTCTACTCTTACATCTAATTTACAAATAACTTAATTCTACCTTAACCTACTTATCTACTACTTTAGAGAGAGAAAGAGCCGTCCCTACCTATCGCTTCGCTTCGGCTTCCGATTCCCCATACATTCTCCACCACCTCATTCATACCTCACTCATTCTCCTCCTCATACTTCCTTCCTCCTTTTCCCCTCCCTCCCTCCTTTCTTCCGTTCACCCCTCTTCCCTCTTTTTCTCTATTTCTCTCATCCATCCTTCCCCTTCTCCTCCTTCCTGCAGTATTTCCTTCATTCTTTCCCACCAGTTTCCCTTCCCCCCTTCTCCCCCACATTCTCCTATCACATGCTCCCATGTTTCATTTTCTATCCCGCATAACCTACACCTTCTTTTCCCCTCTTCTTCCCAGTATCTCGCCCCTCTCATCTCATTGTTCATTCTGAACCTGACTATCCTTCTCCATCTACTTTCCCCCCATCCCTTTCTCAGGTATTCCGGTAAACCCTCCTCCTTCCATTCCCCATACCATCTATTATATCTCGACTCTCTTATCCTCTCCCATCTTTCCTCCTTCTGCCTTTCCCTGTCTTTCTGTTCCCACCCCTCATATACTTCCTCTCCCCTTCCCCTTTTTTCCTCCATCTCTTTCCCTTCTATTCCTCTTTCTTCCCAGAATTTCCCCCTCTCTTCCTCCCACATCGTTCTTTCCTTTCCTCCCCTTATCCTCTCTTTCATATCCTTAAAACATTTCCTCGCTAAACTTCCTCCCCTTCCTTCCTCCAAATTCCTTTCATACCCTACCGCCCTCCTTCCTGCCCTTATCCTAAATTTGTCTTTTCCTATCTCCTCTCTTACCATATACCCCGGCGTGCACCAGTCTACTCCTAACGTCCACCTAATCCATCGCTCCTGCATTGCCTCCACCTCTCTCCTCTCCTTCCATCCCCATATTTCCGCCCCATATTCCAACACCGTACCCACCAACCTTTCCATTAGCCATACTCTTTTCATCCAGTCTCCTGCAAACCTTCTCTTTCCCATTCCCCACACCTGTCTTATCACCGCTCCTGCTTTCCTAACTCATCTGTTCTTTACCTGCGCCTCCTGCCCCCCGTTCCTCTGTAGCTTATACCCTAAATATGTGAATTCTTTCACTTCCTCTAACCTTTTTCCTTTCCATCTCCACTCCACTCTCTTCATTCTTCCTCCTCCCTTTTTAAACCTCATTACCTTTGTCTTATCCACATTCATCTCTAACCTTTTCTTGTCCATATAACTTTCCATTTTCCCCAACATATGTATCATCCCTTCTTCATCCTCCGCCAACAGTACCATATCATCTGCGTACGCCAAACAATGCACCTTTTCCCCTCCCAGTTTCACCCCCCCCCCCCCAACCTCCTTTTCTTAGTACTTCCTCTATATCCGCTATCAGCAAACTGAATAAGTGCGGACTCATTGGGCAACCTTGCCTCACCCCCCTTGCCGTCCAAAAATTTTCTCCCTCCTCCTTCCCCACTCTTACCTTACTCCTCGTTTCCCTGTACACCTCTTCTATCCTACTTTTTAATCCCTCCCTCACTCCCCTCCTCTTCATTGCCTCCATTAACACCTCCCTATCTACCGAATCAAACGCCGCCTTCAGGTCCATAAATGCCGCGACTACCTTTCCCCCCTTCTTGTTTACCCTCTTATTCACCAGAGAGTTCAACACATAGATACTATCCATCACCCCCATTCCCTTCCTAAAACCTGTCTGACTCTCCGGTATCATATTCTTCCCCTCCATTTCTTCCTTTAACCTTTCAGTTAAAATCCCCACGTATATCTTGTATAGCGTTGGCATCAATGTTACTCCTCTATAGTTTTCCACTTTATTCCCCGTTCCCTTTTTCAACAGTGGCACTATTATCCCTTCTTTCCACCTCTCCGGCCATCCTTCTCCTCTCCATACTCTGTTGCACATTTCCCATACCCCTCTTCTACCCTCTCCCCTCCATATTTCCATACCTCGTTTGGTATCCCATCCTCCCCCGCTGCTTTTCCTTTCTTCAGTTTTCCCAGCATCCTCTTCACTTCCTCCCTGCTCATCTCCTGCTCCTCATCCCTCTCCCTTTTTTCTTTTCCTTCTCTTACCACTTTTACCTCTATCCCTCCCAACAAATCCATAAACAAAATAGTGTATGTTTAAGGTATAAATACTAATAAATGTGTATGTGTAAAGTGTAAATGCTAATAAACTATAAATATTAATAAGCTTAAAAACCTTGACTTTTTATTTATCAAAATAGAATATGCAAAATAAAATAGATTATTCATTCAATTTGAATTAACACATTGCATGCGGTATCAAAGTTTAACGGATATTATATGAATTTTGAATTTAAATAGGTCAAAATAGATATAATGCGACACAAATATTTTAATGCTACGAAGCAGTTTCTATTGTATTGCAAGAAAATGTATTTAAATAAATGTAGGATTTAAATAAATCAAAGTTCAACGGATATTATTAGAATTTTAAATTTAAATAGGTCAAAATAAATATAATGCGACACAAATATTTTAATGCTGCAAAGAAGCTTCTATTGTATTGCAAGAAAATGTATTTAAATAAATGTAAGACTATACTTCCATAAAATAACTTACCTTTTTAAAAAAAGGTAAAAAAGCGCCAAGTAAAAATATTATGATAAAAAAAACAATGTTATTTTTTAATTACTAAGAAATTGTCCCACAAGAAATTGTTCTACAAAATTCAGTTATATAAAAAATTCTATAAAATAATTATGACATCAAAAAGCTGCGCCAAATAAATAAAAATTAAAGTATATAAATAAAATCAGATAAGAAATATATATCGGCTCTCAATATTATTAATAATAATAATACATGAATTTTAAATCGGCCAATAGAGCCCAAGCGCGAAAAATTAATTCTTCGGAACTATATCTCTTGGTTTGAGATTACTAAGTTCCATATATAAATTAATCTTGAACTTACATATAGAGAAAGATAAACGAGAAAAATATAGGTCCGAAAAGTCGCTGAAGCGGGAATCGAACCCGCGTCTTTCACTTTCCGGGCGACTGTTCTTACCAACTAAGCTATTCAGACCCTTTCGATCCTATATTTTTCATTTGCCTTTTTAGTAGATGTTAGTAAATAACGCTTGGGCTTTATTGGCTGATTTTAAATTTATGTATTATTATTATTAATAATATTGAGAGCCGACATATATTTCTTATCTGATTTTATTTACGCCTGGACCTAATCATGGCGTTATTTACTAACATCTACTAAAAAGGCAAATGAAAAATATAGGATCGAAAGGGTCTGAATAGCTTAGTTGGTAAGAGCAGTTGCTCGGAAAGTGAAAGACGCGGGTTCGATTCCTGCTTCAGGGACTTTTCGGACCTATATTTTTTTCGCCTATTTTTCTTCATATGTAAGTTTGAGATTAATTTATATATGGAACTTAGTAATCTCAAACCAAGAGATACAGTTCCGAAAAATTAATTTTTCGCGTTTGGGCTCTATTGGCCGATTCAAAATTCCTGTATTATATAAATAAAGTTTTATTATTTTAAATATTTAAAAAAGCTACTCAGCCATATATTTTGTATTACTTTTGCAGATTCTAATTTTGCAGATCTAATCTAGTCAAAACGATTTAGATCTTGTATTAAAAATTGATGTCATTTTAATGTCTCGACCCGGGCCAAATTTTTCGACTTTTAATCCTTTTAATATCAGGACTAAATCGTTTTGACTATGCATCCTCCAAAATACAAAAGTGATTCTATATATCAAATCAAATAATAATTTGCAAAATTGATACAAGTTTATATTTGGCTGACAAGGAACGTTCGGTAAGTTGAAAATTTTAAAAATTTGAAACTCAGCACAATTTTAGGGTAATAGGTCTAATAACGAAACCATTTTTGTTACTGCTAAAAATAGGTTTAGAGGTGCAACCAATCGTCGAAAAATCTGTTTTTACATTCCGAAGCAAATATCGTCGAGACGAATAGAAATATAAAAGATTTCAATGTTATACAAAAGTTTGGCTTCAAATGTACTTTACAATGGCGTATTTGGATTTTTTAAAAATGATATAATTTTTCAAACTATCCTTTCCCACTCAATATTTTTTTATATTTTGAGAAAATTTTAAAATTATATATATTTTAAAGCTTATGTATTACGCCAAATTCAACTATATATGTATAAATATAATAAAGTTATGTTGCGGAAATTAGTTCTTGAGAAATAAAATAAAGACGAAATACGAAAGAGAAAAAAGTCTGTTACTGCTTGATTCATGGACAGGACATTATTTGGAACAATTAAAAGAATTTATTCTGACGAACAAAAAAGTAAATATTTTAACAATACCAAAAAAAAAAAAAAAATAGTTTTGTATAACTTTTAAGTGTTTTCGGTTTAAGACTTTGGAAAAATTTTGTTTGATGTTTTTCTGAAAAAAGGTAAGAAAGGCGCCCAGTTAACGGCATGCCAGTAACAAAAAATTACCCATGCAAAACTCATGTAGAATTCTATGAAAAATTAATCATTGCAAATCTAAAATCGCAAGAAAGGCGTAAAGAGCCATACGCGGATGTTGCTGCGTACATTTTCAACGAAACTAAGTTTTCCTTGGAAATAAACCGTGCACAAGGCACGTATTATTCTCGGTGTACTACTAAGACTTAAAATTTTTGAAATAATCTCATACTTGAGATTTAATTTCAAATACCCCCTAACCCCCCTACGGAAATAAATAAATAATTGCGAGAGAAAAATCTAGATCCAAAAGTCGTTGAATCGGGAATCGAACCCGAGATCTTTCGCTTGCCGGGCGACTGCTCTTCCAACTGAGCTATTCAGACTCTTCGATTTTATACCTTTCTCTGCTTATACTCTAAATGATGCCTATTTGCCGGCGTGTTTACTACCAAGACCTAAAAATTTTAAGTCTTGGTAATACACCGAGAATAATACGTGCCTTGTACACGATTTATTTCCAACGAAAACTTAGTTTTGTTGAAAATGTACGCAGCAACATCCGCGTATGGCTCTTTACGTTTTTCTTGCGATTTTAGATTTATATTTAATAAATTACAGAGCCGTAATTTAATCTTAGTTGTTAATCATTGCAAACTCATGTAGAACTCTATGAAAACTTAATCATTGCAAACCCATGTAGAATTCTATACAAAATAAATCATTGTAAACTTATGTAAAGAATTATATGAAAAATTATCCATTGTAAACCCATGTAGAATCTTACTACAAAAGTAATGACATAAAAAAATTGCACTAAGTGAAAGTAGAAGTGAAACTTGTACCAGTGGAAAATTAAAATTGCTAACATATATAGAGTCGTACAATGAACTAGTAAAAATTTAAAATTGCGCAAATAAATAAAAATTTTTACAAAAAGTTAAAATTTGAAAATTTATGCAAATTTATAATTAATATAAAATAAAAAAATAAAAAAAATAATGTGGCTAGAAAAAAATAAAATTTTAGTTAAAAAAACTTGGCGCTCTGCTAAATAATATTCTAATGATATTAAAATTTAATTATTTGTTACTTTAAAACTTATTGCAATTAAAATATATTTTAATATATAACGATAAAATTAATGAAGTCGCCAGTGATGAGTAAAACCATACAAATTTATTGAAATTTTGACCTAACTGGCCAGTACAATTTAATTACAGAAAACCTATTTTTTCTGGTAGATATCTAAATTTCCTTTTTAACCACCCCCTTCAGTACAAAATCAACACGATTAGAAGTTTAGTCGACAAAGCTTTATTACTCTCAAATTAATGCTTTCACACTAATAACATCAGAATTATTACGGATATTTTGGTCAACAATTGCTTCCCGAAACCTTTCATTGAACTACATATTGAGAAGAGAATGAAAACTAAAACACCGTAGAGAATATTTGATGGTTAATGACAATAGATGTAAAAAGTTTAATACATCATTGTTACCGATACCTTATATAAAAAACTTGAGGGAAAATCTGAGTATTGCGTTAAAAAAATGTGGCCTCGACATTGTTTATACTATCCCGAAAAAATTAAATAGATTAATCAAGAGAGGTATAGATAAGATCAATCATATGAAAAGAACTGACGTGTATCTGATAAAATGTAACGATTGCAATGTAACATATACAGGGCAAACAAAAAGACAATTAGCTACATGCGTAAACGAACATTGTAGAAATATTAAACAACATCGTAGCAATTTTAACGTAATTAGCAAACATCGAAAAAAATATGACCATGATTTTAAGTGGATGCAACCTAGGATTTTGCATTGCGAAAAACATAGAAAGAAGAGAGAATTAGCGGAGATGTTTTTTATTAAATAATATAAGAATAACATTAATTTGCAAAAGGACACAGAAAATCTAAATCCGATTTATGATAAGTTGATCAACAGTATATGATTGTCTATTTATTTATTTATCTATTTCGTTGTATTGTCAAACTTTGATATTATTGTTTTTAACTTTTGACTTAAATTGATTTATTTGTCTCCGGTTTAACATTAGTAATTTTACTGCTGTCGAATCAACATCTTGAAAGGTACATTACATTTGTTTTATATTATTTTAAATTTCTTTGTTAACAATTTTGTAAATTATTGTTTCATATCTTAATCATTGTATATTTTTATTGTGCAGTTACACTTGAAAAGGACCCGTACCTAAGGGTCGAAACGTAGTGTTTCTAATTAAATTGTATTGGCTAGTTAGGTCAAAATTTCAATAAATTTGTATGATTTTAATATATGTTGCAATTTTAATTTTCCACTGGTACAAGTTTCTACTTTCACTTGGCACAATTTTTTTTATATTATTACTTTTGTAGTAAAATTCTACATGGGTTTAAATATTTTTGTTTTCTTGTTTTTAAAATATTAAGCAATATTATTTAATATATTTTTATTTAAAAAGCACTTTATTATTTATTTTTGTTAAAAAAATTGGAAAAAAACAAAAACTTTAAAACATAATTTAATAAATAAAAATTATAAAATCAACTTACAGAGAATTACAGACGTTACAGCTAAATTTTTGAAAACTTTCTTTTTCTTTGCCCCTTTCCATAAGTAAGACATACCGACTTCGTAGGTAAAAATGCGATACATAATTCTTTGAACGATTTCTTTAACGGTACATCTTTCAATGCGACTTAAATTTTGAGACTAAAACAATAAGATCATTATATTTATTTATATTTTAAATATAATAATATAATATAAAAATATAAAATACAAATATTAAATATTAAATATAATATAATTTTTACCGATCTTTTTATAAATCTTGAAATTATATATATAAAATATATATGTCGTTGCGCATATAACGGGGACAGAATTTCAAGCGTATGCATACTTTGAGGACATTTGTATACTTGTGGGGACAGGCCTCAAACTAATCACATATCAAACGTATGGTTTGGGGACAATCTCCCATATGTCCAGCGTATATTTTGGGACACTCTTTTTTTAATTGCAAACTATATTAGATAAATTCCCAAACTCTGCATAATTGTCATTTTTGAAAATAAAACAATATTTTGGATATTAAAGCATTTTTTATACTCAACGTTTACTTTGAGGGCTCATAAATGAAATGTATATTTCGAGGACATGCTCTCATATGTTCAGCGTATATTTCGAGGACATGTCCTCATATGTCCAGCGTATATTTTGGGACACCCTATTTTTTCAATTGCAAACCATATTAGATAAACTCCCAAAGTTTAGATAATTGTCATTTTTAAAAATAAAACAATATTTTGGGTGTTAAAGCATTTTTTATACTCAACGTTTACTCTGAGGACTCATAAATGAAATGTATATTTCGAGAACATGTCCTCGAATTATACTTTAAATATATTATTCAGCGGTGTCTCGAAATAATACATTCATTTATGTAGTTTATATATTGTGAGTTTACTTCGAGGTCATCTTTTATATAATTTATTTACTCTGAGAACTCAAATGAAATGTATATTTCGAGGACATGTCTTCGAATTATACTTTAAATATATTATTTAGCCCGACTCGCGTTAAGATACACGGTGTCTCGTCGGCTACGCCCTTAACTGGTCGTGAGACACTACCGTGTCTCTTGATTCATTTATGTAGTTTATATATTGTGAACTTACTTCGAGGTCATCTTTTATTATAATTTATCTGGTCCGTTCCGTATACTTTGAAGACTTGTAAAATATAATTAGAAACTATACTTTAGAGAGATCAAATATGATGTAAATTTATAGTTTGAATACATATACGTAGTTTTTGAAAATTTCAAACCTTAATAAAATGTATTTTTCTAGGATATAAGAAGCTTTCAAATTATACTTTTAATATATTATTTGGCAATTAAAATAAGGTGTCCCGAAATAATACTTTCAAATTTTACATAGTTTATATATCAGAATACACAATTCACAATATTTACATTTAACTCAGGGTTGGGACCGTCACTCTGAAAAAGTAACACATTACTGTTACAATTACTTATTGTAAAAAGTAACTTATTACCGTTATTCGTTATTAATTTTAAAAAGTAACGCGTTACCGTTATTATTACTTAGAAGTAACGATTCGTTATTTTTTTCGTTACTTTTTGTTACGTTTTCATTTTTTGTAATGGCTAAAAAGTAAGCTATTGGATTTTAAAATTCTCTTACTTAATAATCTATATTAAATATAATAATATATGTTACAATTAAAAACTCTGAATTAGTCTTTGGCAAATGTATATAGCATATATAGTAAGATAATAAGGAATTAAAAAGTAACTAACCACTAATTCGTTACCGTTACTATAAAAATGTAACGACGTCTTATATCGTTACCGTGACAAACAAATAAATTTGTAATAATTATAAGGCCAACTTATCGAGCTGAATATTCGAGATGTTCAGTCAACTACCATTTATTACATGTATAAATTATAAAACTACAGTCATTATATTAAAACTAACGCAAATTACAATCATTCTATAAACGTTTCGACCGCACGCGGTCTTCTTCAGTATAATTATTGAAATATAAATTCTTACAATTCACATAATATCGAAATTTAATTATAGTTATTCAGAATCAAGAGTTTTTGAGCAATTAACGCGTGTTTCAATCCGTCCTGTCCAACAATGTTCGCCTCGATATGATCCCTGATTTTGTTCAGATCTCGGATAGTTTCATCGTTAATATGCGAGAAATTAACCCGTTCCGTAGGCGCTGCGATTAATAAAAAATTACCGATCAACGTATGTCCAAATTATAATATGTATCCCCTACAATTGGTAGTATGCTTACCTATCATCGTTCTTCTTGACAATTTTGCTACTTATTAACAGTTATTAAGGATGACACATAACAAACCAACAATACAGAAAGACAGCTCATTTTAAACTCTACTTGATCGGAGAGCGTGCGTGTTTATATATGATCTAATATCTATGTTTTACTCGTTAATGTCCTATTTGTCCTATTATTATTTCTTGTTCGCTAATATATCCAAAATATCAAAATACGACTCGCTAAGTAACTCAGTATCTTTGTTTAAATTTAGTCCATTTTTTTGTTCCTTGATATGTAGCATCTCAGAAATGAGTCTTTTATAATAATTATTTTCGTTGTCCATGATCTTAACATTGTCCCAATTAAAAGTATGATGTTCATTTATTATGTGTTCAGAAATTACTGAATGTTTCGTTGAGTCCAATCTAATATTATTTTTATGTTCTTTCATTCGCGTCTGCAATTGCCTCTTTGTTTGGCCTACATAAGATGCATTACAATTATTGCAACTGATCTTATAAACCACATTCGAATTGCATGGATGTTTAGTTTTATCTTTCTGCGCTTTAATAATATTATCCAGTTTGTTGAGACATCTATACCCTACCATACAATTTTTATTTTTTACCGAGGAAACAATCATTTCTGAGATCCCATCTATATACGGAATGACAAAGAATTTTTTATTGACCGAGTCATTTCCTATACTTTTTGTTCTTTCTATGTTGGCCTGTCTCTCTATAATGCTCCCCTTAGATATGATGTGTTCTATCCGATGATTAATTTTGTTAAAAATCAGATCAAGAGGGTAACCATTGCTTCTGAGTATATTAATAATTAACTCCAAATTTTTATTAAAAAATAGTGGATGTGATAGCAATAGACATCTGTCTACAAGGTTATATATTATTCCAATTTTGTGGCATAATGGGTGGTTTGAATAAAATGATAACGTCCTTCCTGAGAAGGTTTCTTTTTGATACCAGTCTATATATATTTTGTTATTAATAATTTTAAGTGATAAATCTAAGAAATTCAAGCTATGGTTAACCTCTTGTTCGACCGTGAATTTAAGTCTTTCATGATAGTTGTTAAAATTATTCACAATCTGAGTCATATTAGTCATAGAGGTGGCCACTATTATGTCATCCACATAACGAAAATAAAACAAACATTCCAAATTCAACGCTTTGAGAACTGTATCCTCAAGATCTTGCATAACCAGGTCTGCAATAATTGGTGATAACGGTGACCCCATAGGGGTCCCAAACGTCTGTTTATAAATTATGTCATCAAATGTAAAATATGTAGAAGTCAATATGAATTTTATACCCCCCAAAAATTCGTTTTTCGGTATTTTAGTATTTATTCCAATGTAATCCCATCTATCGTTAATACCGTCAATCGCAAGATCCAGAGGAACGTTCGTAAACAAAGACACCACATCCAAGGAAAACATCCTATCATTCTCATCAATCTTTTTACCAGACAATATGCTGTACAAATCAAAACTATTATTAATATGACTTTTCGCTTTGGATAGGCTAGTTCGTAAGGTGTTTTGTAAAAACGAAGCCAGCGAGTATAGAGCTGTATCAACCGATGAAACTATGATTCTAACTGGATAGTTTTCCTTATGGATTTTAGGTAATCCATACGCTTTTGGAAGGAGAGAATCACTACAACGTAATTTATAATATTCGTTTTTTGAAATATAATCTTCCTTAAGCCATCTCTTCAACAAATCATTCAAATCGTTCTCTATTTTTTTGCACGGATTTTTTTTAACAATAGTGTAAGTGTTGACATCTTTTAAAACGTTTTCATTTTGTTAATATAATGAGATCTTTCCATTGCCACCGTAGCATTACCCTTGTCCGCGCGTGTGAATAGAACATTCGGATTGTTTTTTACAAAATTTTATTAAATCTCTGTGTGCACCAAGTAATTTTTGTTGACTTACGTCATTTTATCCTTCGTGTTCAGAAGTTGTGCAAATTTTGGAACCGCGATATTTCTGATCGTTGTGAGATTATTAATATTATTTCGTTTGCTATTACTCTCTATGTCCTTGATGAATTCATGTATCGCTGTTTTTTTACTAATATTCGGAAGACAGAATTTATCACCCATTTGCAACAGTTAATAACTGTTAATTTGCAACAGTTAATAACTGTTAATAAGTAGCAAAATTGTCAAGAAGAACGATGATAGGTAAGCATACTACCAATTGTAGGGGATACATATTATAATTTGGACATACATTGATCGGTAATTTTTTATTAATCGCAGCGCCTACGGAACGGGTTAATTTCTCGCATATTAACGATGAAACTATCCGAGATCTGAACAAAATCGGGGATCATATCGAGGCGAACATTGTTGGACAGGACGGATTGAAACACGCGTTAATTGCTCAAAAACTCTTGATTCTGAATAACTATAATTAAATTTCGATATTATGTGAATTGTAAGAATTTATATTTCAATAATTATACTGAAGAAGACCGCGTGCGGTCGAAACGTTTATAGAATGATTGTAATTTGCGTTAGTTTTAATATAATGACTGTAGTTTTATAATTTATACATGTAATAAATGGTAGTTGACTGAACATCTCGAATATTCAGCTCGATAAGTTGGCCTTATATTTATCACTTTGTTTTCAATATACGAGCGACAATTGTATTAATTTATTTGTAATAATTATTAATTAAGTTATTAATTAAAATATTTAAGCGAATAAGCGAGTGGAAAGCGATAGACCGAAATCGGTGAGCATGTAGGGCTTATTTGTTACGTCGCTTAATAACAAAAGTATCATCTTACTTTTCGGCGCGGCGGCATTGCTCGCCGCTCGCTGCATGACTCTGCCTCTCGATCAGATAATGCTTTTGTTACTAAAAGACGTAAATAAATAAGTCATCGTACATGCCCACCGATTCTGGCCTACCGCTTTCTACCCACTCATTCGCTAGATATTTTTATTAATAACTCAATAATTATTGCAAGTTTTAGCGAAATGATACAGGACTTTTCTATTCATATAAATTTAACATATATAAGATAGGCAATAAGAGCCAAATCGCGGATGACAGTGCGTTATTCTAAACGAAACTAAATTTTTTCGTTAGAATTAAATACCTGTGCACAAGGCACCAAATTTTTACTTGGACACGGCCAAGATATAAAATTGGAATAATCTCTACAAGAGATTTTTAATTCCATGTATCCCCTATTCCCCCTTTTCTATTCAGTTTAACATGCTGTACCCGTTCACGAAAGATAGTTCGCGAATTATGGGATACTCTGTATATTTACGTTTCTCATCCGAAATTACTCGTTGACGCACGAATTTCGTGTTGCCTTCCTGCAATTTCTGTCCTTTTTATTAAGGTCTTAAAATTTCGTATATCTAACAATAAATTTGTATATTGTATATGGTCGATTAAGAAATTAAGCACATGAAACAACGCCGAATACTCGAGCCTCGAGCAATACACGGAATTATTCTTTTTCTTTTCAGCGGTCCGTTCTGTTTTCTCTATCAGTCTCATGTACATGTCCTACATATCTCATCCCCATCTCTCTCTCTCTCTCTCTCTCTCTCTCTAATGACAATTGAGATAAAATTCTTTATAACTTTAAAGACGTAAGAAACATTTATAAAGTATAATTTGAAGCCAGAAAATATAATAAACTAAAATATAATTTGGAAATTATTTTTAACTAGATTATACTTTTAACAAGGCTCTGTAATAATAAATATAAATTTAACGTATAAGACGGGCAACAAGAGCCAAATCGCGGATGACAATGCGTTATCCTAACGAAACTAAATAATTTTTCGTTAGAATTAAATACCGGTGCACAAGGCACCAAATTTTTACTTGGACACGGCCAAGATTTTAAATATGAAATAATCGTCATATTTGAGATTTAATTTCAATACCCCTTTAAACCCCCCTACGGAAAATAAATAAATGAATGTAGAGAAAATATAGATCCGAATTCCCGATTCAGCGATTTTCGGATCTATATTTTTCTCTTACATTCATTTATTTATTTTCCGTAGGGGGGTTTAAAGGGGTATTGAAATTAAATCTCAAAATATGAGATTATTTCATATTTAAATCTTGGCCGTGTCCAAGTAAAAATTTGGTGCCTTGTGCACCGGTATTTAATTCTAACGAAAAATTATTTAGTTTCGTTAGGATAACGCATTGTCATCCGCGATTTGGCTCTTGTTGCCCGTCTTATACGTTAAATTTATATTTAGATTTATACTTGTTTCTACGTATACTTTGGGAACAATGAGAATTTTCGGACATTTATAGAAAACTAATTCGATTTATATAACTTTAGAAACAAGTTAGATATATATTATTTATTTTATTAGGAATATTTATATATTAAAATATTACATGTAAAAGAGTATATATCTATTATATATGAACATTTGTAGGACTAAAAATGTCCTCCGTTTTGTACTTTTGCAATAAGTAAGGAGAAATTAATTTAAGAAGTCGGTCTATCCGCGCGAATAAAAGCGTACAGACCGAAAAGAAACCGTTTACTACCTTGATACAAAGCGCACAGTGAAGCAATGGAAAAAGCACTCAGCTCGATATTCAATATGTTAATTGTTTCTCCGATTATAATAGAAAATTGATAATTGACCGTCAATCGTTCTATTTTTGACCTAGTTTAACCCGTTCTATTTCTATGACAAATAAAACGATTGATCTGGAACACCTTGTATAATATATAATAATAAGATTTATGAAATTAAATTAATTTCTACAATTATCAATATATATGTAAATATATATGTAGTCTTTATAAAATATTTAAATATAATAATATAAGATACAATTATACACACATATAATCAAGTTAAAATATTCTTTTTACTAAATTGAGTATAAATTATCTTATTAAAATATATATATACATATAATTTGTCATACTACTTTATACTTTATTTACAATAGTAGAAAGAATATTTTAATTTCTCTTACCAAAATTGTTTTATTATTTCAGATGTCATTAACCAGTTCTCCAATTCAGCCAAAGAATTATCATTTACAAGAAATGATTGCATAATTTCGGGAATTTCATTACATACAACATTTTGTACTAGATCTGCTTTATTTTTTAGTAGAACATTAATACCTTCGAAAATATCATCCATTTTCAAACTGAGAATGTGTAATTCTCTACAAATCCGTTTCCAAATTCTAAAATGTAAATAATTAATTATAAATTATTGTTTAGTAATATTTTTTTTTAATATTTTATTTACATATATATACCATTTTTTTAATTTTTTAATTGTATTTATTTTATTACAATATATACGTATATCTTATGTAATAAATTATAATATATTATACGAACTATCTTTCTTACCAGAATTTAATTCCAAAGCCGGGGTTTTTTATGATATGACTCAACAATATTAGAAATAGAAGTACTAGTACCAGAATTAGAAATAGTATCAACAGTAACTTTGAACTTATGAGTGTTATTTTCTATTTGATTTTTCTTTCCTAGAAAAAATATAAATTAAATATATATCTTTTTACATATAATTATATTCTCTTTTCTACATTAATAGCTGTTACAAATTTTAAGTAAGTACTGGTTTAAAGCTATATCAAGAAAAAGTGCAATTAAAATCTTAAATTTTTCTTATTTGTTTTTTATATGTTTTCTTATATTTCTGTATTTTTTAATATTAATTATTTTTATTATAAATATTTTTTACAAAATATAATCTTAATGAATTTTTATTACATAATTATAATATCTTATACCAACATCATATTTTTTACTTACTATTGTTTGAGTCAATTTGTTCGTTAAAATTTGGAACGTCAGGATATAGTGCATCATCATCTGATGATGATCTATCTATTTCAGAGAAGGACGATTCACTTTCAGATTTGTTATTGCGTTTTTTAGTTTTTGTATTACGTTTTTTTTTTCTCTTTCAACTCTTCATTATTAGAAGTAAGAATGTTTGTACTTTTGGTTTGTTTGCCTTTTGATGCGCTTTTTTTATAAGTGTCTGCAAAATAATAATTATTTAAATTAGTATTAATTAAAATTAAAGTAACAACTAAGTATATAAATATATAAGTCGATTAAAATTTGATTAAAAAAATGAAAAATAAATACGTAGTTGTATTTTAATTAAAAAGTAAATTATCTTAATAATAATATATATATGACTATTACTTATGTAATATAATTGCTATACATATATAAATATATACAAAAGATTTATAAAATATATATTTGTTACACAAATACACAATATAGTGTGTGTGTGTGTGTGTGTGTGTGTGTGTGTGTGTGTGTGTGTGTCTGTGTCTGACAATTTATATATACTTTACCATAAGTGCCCAAACTACTCGCTTATATTATTAATCGCTTATTGTACGAGAAAATGTGATCTCGTATGCGTGATGCGAGTATTTTGATGTCCGTAATTCTCTTAATTGTATTGTCTCGCCAAACTGTGATGTGACGGGGAAATCCACGTAACATATGCAATCAAATTTAATTCTCAAGATCGAGATTTATTGTTGCGGTGCCGAGTAGATCGATGTACAATGTTCGTTCGTTCGCTCGCCGGTTGTTGTGAAGGTCTTACTTGTTATTCGCGCGACTGTTGTAACAGAAGTATATCACGGACACATCGATGGAAACCGTCGAGGCTCATTTCCCCACTCGTCCGTGTTTTCGGAATACGCCGAATTTCACCGAGATGATACGAGAACGAAAACAATGATATCACCGCGATCGGTGTCCGGCGTGAATCATATAGGTCGTATATCGAACACTTATATTATATTAGATATTATTAAAGTTATGTTGAGCAATATTACTTTCCTCAAGCACGCGATGTACATATAACTTGCTGTAAAGGCTGAGCTGATTTACGAACTTTCTTCTTTAATTGTTGCATATAATTTTCAAAAGGAAAAGCGCTAAAATTGTCAAGTAAACCATATAATTTTACACAGTCGCTTAAATGCAAAAAGTTATGTATGTTGTGTGATACAAAATCCGGACCGTAAATTTGAATAGACTGACAGACAAAGTGTTTCATCAAACTGTGAGCATATATTACATAATCTTCATTTCTCGAATAACATTGACTTATCATTATAGAACTAGCAAGACTTAATGTTATGAAATTATTATAAATTTTAGATGATAAAACCTTTTTCAAAACTAGACCAGAATAGAGCAAAAAAAATCTATATTCCGTGGCTTTATATCTCTTACACTCAATTATAGAACGTGTTTTTCTAAAAAAAACTCATAAGGAACGTATTGCTTTAATTTTAGAAGATTTTCTGAAATTTTATTTACATCGCGAGCTCGTAATTTATGGGGTGGTTTACCATAAATCCGGTCATACCGTTTATGACAAAGGAGCCTTTTCATACCACCTAATAAAAGATTATGCATGTAATCTATTGGTACATTATCTCTCATGTTAAAGTTAGGTATATCTAATAGTATACTTTTGCCAATATGATGTTCCGGTTGAGCAGTAGTTCTAAATGTATGATCAGTTCTTTTGCAAAAACGTTCTGTCTCCGTAATACATGATTAAACATTTCACCCTCTTCTTCACATTTTGTGCATGAAAAATGGCCTGTATGACCTTTAATAAATAAAGCAAATGATTTAGCTGGAGAATCACAAATTAACATTAAAATTCTGAATTTGTATCAAAAAGAATTTATTAATATGCCATTAGTTGTTAGATGAATACATTCATTTACAAAATCTTTAAAAAAATTATTAGCAGATTTTGGTTTTTCCGAACCATGATATAAAGCAACTAAAAATATGTGGTTTATAAGAACTTTTATTGATTTGATTGAGCATAAAATAGGCCAAAACGAACTATTCGAACTTTTGCTTAACGGTAAACCATCAGTATTGACAGCTAATAAAAACTCTTCATCTCGTTCTAAGTTGATTTTATGATTTATACAAAATAAATTTATCGTTTTTTTCTATACCAAAATAAAAATATGTCCCGGAACCTAAAGGTGTTACAATTATTTTACTAGGTGTTTTTAGTACTATTCTTGCATCTTTTGGAATATTGCTACATCCCGGTATTTTTCGTATTATAGGAAGTAAATTTCCTAACGCCGATATTGTTATATTATCTTTTACAGCCCATACAGCTAATTTTGAGGTTAACGATATATTATTTTCATTATTATTGCACTCAATATTATTCGGTAATTCTTCGACATCATTATTAAATAACTCATTATTTGGAACATTGACATTTATATCATTATTACAACATGAATTTATAGGCAATATTAAACTATCTACTAACTCATTGTTGTATGGAATATTGACATTTACATTATTATTACAGCATGAATTTGTAGGCAATATTAAACTATCAGTAGCAATATTATTATCAATTACAATTTCTGTGATGTTATTGATATGTGTATTAAAAATACAGAATTATTATTAATGAGTTCTAAAGATCGATTTAGTTTATTTTTAAGATTTCTATTAAATTTAATTTTATCTTTAAACCTTAACTTATCCATAGTCAAAGCTAGAGGTTAGACTAACACTGAACACAACAAAAAAGAGTGAAAGTTATAAATATGTGTATTTATAAATTTAACGTATAAGACGGGCAACAAGAGCCAAATCGCGGATGACAATGTGTTATCCTAACGAAACTACATAATTTTTCGTTAGAATTAAATACCGGTGCACAAGGCACCAAATTTTAACTTGGACACGGCCAAGATTTTAAATATGAAATAATCTCATATTTTGAGATTTAATTTCAATACCCCTTTAACCCCCCTACGGAAAATAAATAAATGAATGCAAGAGAAAAATATAGATCCGAAAATCGCTGAATCGGTAATAGAACCCGAGACCTTTCGCTTGCCGGGCGACTGCTCTTCCAGCTGAGCTATTCAGATCCTTTCGATTCTATACTTTTCTCTGTTATATATATTAATGTTGGTAAACAAACGCATTTTTTAAGCCAGCGTGTATCAAATATAAGAGTTTTAACAAGGCTCTGTAATATAAATATAAATTTAACGTATAAGACGGGCAACAAGAGCCAAATCGCGGATGACAATGTGTTATCCTAACGAAACTACATAATTTTTCGTTAGAATTAAATACCGGTATTTAATTCTAACGAAAAATTATGTAGTTTCGTTAGGGTAACACATTGTCATCCGCGATTTGGCTCTTGTTGCCCGTCTTATACGTTAAATTTATATTTATATTACAGAGCCTTGTTAAAACTCTTATATGTGTATTTTATTAATATGATTGTACTTACTTTAAAAAAGTTTCGTCTAATACTTGAAAAAACTATGCACACAATTATGCAATATGGAGAAATCAGCTCAGAGGAGATCTCAGCTTTTCTCTCAGCTGTTCAGAGGAGATATCTCTTCAAAAAGATACACCAGCTCACAAAACTTTAGGCGCGAAAGAATATCAGTATTACAATCACACAGCAACAGTACTTCTTGAAACAATTGCTCGTGCTCGCTGCCGGAAATGTGGTAACGTGCACAGGTTGAACACGTGATCAACAGACACGTATCAATTCGTATATATCTCTGGTACTAATAGGGCTCAACGCAACAGAAAAATAATTAAAAATAAAAATAATTATTAAACAAGAAAGAAAGTAAAAGACTTTCTTTTCTCTCTTACTAATTTATAATATGTATTTTTACCCTTTATATTTTTCTATTTTGTGCGTAAGGCCTAACACAATACAAAAATATTATATATATATGTATATATATATATATATATATATATATTCAGCATTGCCGACAGCACCAGGTTGATAATCCCTGAAAAGGGCCCAGGACTTACAATTTTGCAATTCTTTTGAATAAAATAATTTATTCATGAAACTAATAAAATTATAACAAGAATATGTAATAAGAATATTTTTAAATTGATCTGTGTATTGGTTTAATTTATCGTCATCGAAGAGGAAAGAAGGAAAATCTCCGATTACGTTTATTTGTCAACCATAATTAAAAATATTCAAAAAATCATATGCTTTTGTTTTGTAATTGTCAATCTAATCTTTGATTGACTTTGCACGATAAGAAAATTAGTTATATTTTACAATTTTACATTATAAATGTTGATAAAAATTCAAGTTGTGAACTTTGACTTCGGAATCGAGCAAATTCAATCGAATATAGTATCGACAATTTATCATTTGATCAAATATCTGATTGATAAGAAATAAACATATACGGAGATTTTCTTTTCCTTCCCCTTTGATGACGCGATAAATTGAACCAATATATTGATCAATTTAAAAAAATTATTCTTATTAGTTTGATGAATAATTATTTTATTCATAAAATAAATTGCAAAAATAAAATCTTGGGCTTTTTTGTACGTGGATATCATTCTAATGCTACGGGCAGTGTAGGCACATTTGAAAATCTATATTTATAATTGTGCAAAAAATTATATATACAGGGTGTTCGGCAACAGGTGGGCCAAAATGTAAGGAGTGGTTCTACATGATAAAATAAGACGAAAATCAAGAATGACAAAATTGCGTCCGAGACTTTGTTTATTAATTATAAATATTTTAAACTTCGCATTAAGGGCGCCTGACGCACGGCAATTTTCCGATATTTTGCGTGCGTAAGGTACATCGGTAGAGTCGCCGTCAAAATACACTGTGACGCATAAGTATACAAAAACTTACATCGTAACAGTTGATGTATATTTTGCGAAATGTAAAATATTTATAATTAATAAACAAAGTCTCGAACGCAATTTTGTCATTCTTGATTTTTGTCTTATTTTATCATGTAGAATCACTCCTTACATTTTGGCCCACCTGTTACCAAACACCCTGTATATATATATATGAAGATAAAATTATATATATATATATATATATATATATATATATAAATATAAATATAGATTTTCAAATGTGCCCACACTGCCCGTAGCACTAGAATGATATCCATGTACAAAAAAGCCCAAGATTTTATGTTTGCAATTTATTTTATGAATAAAATAATTATTCATCAAACTAATAAGAATAATTTTTTTAAATTGATCAATATATTGGTTCAATTTATCGCGTCATCAAAGGGGAAGAAAAGGAAAATCTCCGATTATGTTTATTTCTTATCAATCAGATATTCGATCAAATGATAAATTGTCGATACTATCTTCGATTGAATTTGCTCGATTCCGAAGTCAAAGTTCACAACTTGAATTTTTATCAACATTTATAATGTAAAATTGTAAAATATAACTAATTTTCTTATCGAGCAAATTCAATCAAAGATTAGATTGACAATTACAAAACAAAATCATATGATTTTTCGAATATTTTTAATTATGATTGACAAATAAACGTAATCGAAGATTTTCCTTCTTTCCTCTTCGATGACGATAAATTAAACCAATACATTGATCAATTTAAAAATATTCTTATTATATATTCTTGTTATAATCTTATTAGTTTCATGAATAAATTATTTTATTCAAAAAAAATTGCAAAATTATAAGTCCTGGGCCCTGTGCGGGGATTATTAACCTGGTGCTGTCGGCAGTGCAAACACGTATCCTGGGGCTGCGGGGGTACAGGGGGGGGGAGAGCGACATTTATCGCCATCATCATATCCTCGCGTCCGCTGGCAACAACGGCCATCGCATCATGCGAAAAAGGCAGTATGTCCTACGCGGACTTGAACCCTAGTTCGCACTGATGATAATCCCACGCTCTAAATTGGCGCAACAGAACTCTTGTATCAATATGGATTTTCATGAGATATTTGAATTAAAGAGAAATGTTTTAGTAAAAATATTATTCATCCACTTATTTCAAAAGGATAAAATAAAAAACAAAACTACTTTTATCTTTTTGAAATAAGTGGATGGTTTATATATTTGTTCTATGTGACGAAACGTAAAATAATTTATAGTATTATTGGCGCTATATACGTTTTATGATATCAATATGGATTTTTATATTTGAATTAAAAAGAAATATTTTTTAGAAAAAATTCGTCCACTTATTTTAAAAAGAATACAAAATAAAACTACTTTTATCTTTTTGAAATAAGTGGATAAATAATATTTTTTCTAAAAAATTTTTTTAAATTCAAATAGCTCATAAAACCCCATATTGATATCATAAATCGTATATAGCACCAATAATACTACAAATTGTTTTACGTTTCTTTACATAAAAAAATATATAAACCATCCACTTATTTCCAAAAGATAAAAGTAGTTTTATTTTGTATCTTATCTTTTTGAAATAAGTGGATGAATAATATTTTTTTTTTAAATTATTTTTTTTTAATTCAAATATCTCATAAAAATCTATATTGATAACATGAATCCCGTGGCGTTAATTTAGAGCGTGGGATTACCACCGTGGGAATTAGGGTTCAAAACCGAGAAAAACTTTTTTTTTGTATAGTATATTGTAACGGTTCACCTTTCCCGACGCCGCGGATTGGCTCGCCGGTTCCAGGATTCGGGAGGAAGGGGGAAATTCAGACTCGCTTATTCCTTAATATAAAAACAGTGGGTTTATTCAAATAAAAAGAACAACGAAAAGAATGTTTAACAGCAGGCTACAGGTCATCCTACGGGTTTAGCGGATCGCTGGTATACGTAGTGAACGGTGATCGCACGGAGCGTCCGGTGGCGTGAAGCCTGAACAAAGAACTTAAGAGCTACCCGGTATATGTACAAAGCGTGAGGATCGAACGGAGCGTCCGGTGGCGTAAAGCCTGAACAAAGAACTTAAGAGCTACCCGGTATATGTACAAAGCGTGAGGATCGAACGGAGCGTCCGGTGTATTTACAAGCTCGGAGGCGTATAGCCTATAACGGTGTCCAGATGGGACTTACAAGTTACCCGGTATACGATACTGGAGATACAACAGGTGGAGGCGCATAGCCTATAGCGGTGTCCTGATGGGACTTTACAATTTACCCGGTATACGATACTGGAGATGCAACAGGTGGAGGCGCATAGCCTATAGCGGTGTCCTGACGGGACTTACAATTTACCCGGTATACGATGCTGGAGATACTAGGTACGGGGCGTAACGCCTTTATTCAAAACGGGGAGCTGTGAAGCCAACGTACGGCGGCATATAGCCTTATAATGATGTCCGGAAACCGGGAAACCCAGTATAACGACGAGAAGCCCGTCGCCCGGATGTTAGCAGGATGAACCGGAAACCGGGAAACCCAGTGTAACGACGAGAAACCCGTCGCCCGGCGGATAGCAGGATGGACCGGAAACTGGGAAACCCAGTGTAACGACGAGAAGCCCGTCGCCCGGCGTATTACAGGAGGAGACCGGAAACCGGGAAACCCGGTGTTACAACGAGAAACCCGTTGCCCGATACTAACGGTAGGAACCAGCGACCGAGAAACCCGGCACTTTCACAACGAGAAGCCCGTTGCCTGGTCTGGGAGATTTGGAACGGGACTGGTGCCGGCTCGTCCGCCGAGCCGGCTTATATACCCGTCCGTCGGTCCCCTACTCCGCGTCGAGTCCGTGGCGGGGGTACCGCGCCGGGATCGCGGTGGGGCGCCCCCGGGGTGGGGGCGGCCCGTGTGGAACGATTAGGGGCGCCTTTAGGCGCCAAAGCCTCACGTGGCGGGCGGCTGATCGGCCCGCGAGGCGTTAGTAACGGCTGCGCCGTTACATTATCAGACATGTTTTTTTTATTATATACATTTATAATTATATATGATTATATATTGTTATGTATTTAAGATGTATATGGAGAGTTGCGCGCCGCGAGGTAAAGGAGCCTAATCGTGACACCTTTCGGCGTTATCGTTCTAGTTTACCCCCGAATATCGGCTAAAGCCCTGCTTTTAGCCGAGTCATCGTCTCCCGCTGTCGCAGAGACCAGGACAGGCGCGTAGCGAGCGGATGCTCCGTTTATAAGCTCCGGTTACTCCGATTGTGTTCTAACTAATAAATAGTTCTGTGGTTAAACGTGTTCGAATTATTAGCTCCGGTTCTTCTTCTCTCAAATATAATATTCGAATATACAAGAATATAACAGCTGGCGACGAGGATGGGATCCTAGTAGGCGTAGTGAAAATCAGCCACGTGGAATTCGTGGCGAGAGTTTTGCCAGAGCCGAATGGGCGACGGTGTTCGAGAAACTACGCAACAGAGGAAGTGATTTGCCGAGAAGGAGGAAATTAAGAGAAGATGCCGACGACGAGTTCAGGCTCAGGTACGCAAAGCCCGGTATCGGGACAAAATCCACCGGCAAAGGTAGCAATTGCAAATCCTTTGCAAGTCGATGTTTTCGACCCGCAGCGGCAGCCGTTAATTCGTTGGCTGCAGCGACTTGAAGGTGCCTTTCGAGTGTTTCAAATCTCGGAAGGCGCAGAACGTGTTGCTTACTTGCTACATTTCGTAGGCGTAGAACCGTTCGGGATTTTGTGCGACCGACTGGATCCTATCGATCCATATACTCAAACGTATGAGACGTTAATTAGAAAATTAAAAGAATTTTACGCGCCCGAGCCACTAGAGATAGCCGAGATATATATTTATCGGAAGCGTATGCAACGTACAGAGGAGACTGTCCAGGAATACATGGCGGCTCTCCAGAAATTATTGCTTCACTGCAAATTTGGAGAATATCTACCAATGGAACTACGGAATCAATTCGTATTCGGCTTAAGGAATCATCGGATTCAATCGAGGTTGTTGGAGACGGCGAATCTCACGAAGGACTCCGCATTAAAAATCGCATGCGGAATGGAAATGGCGGAGAAGGGCGTTAATAAACTAAAAGAAGAAAATCATCTATCGGAAACGACCGTGGACTACATTGGAGCTGGAGCAAAACAGAAGAAGACAAAGGGCCGTGATGATCGTAATGGAAACAGAGGAAATCAACAACAAGGGTCGAGGAAGGACGCAGCGACTTCGAAGCATTCCAATCTTGGCAAACATCATAAGTATACAAATAATAAGCGTTCGAACTCGAAAGTTAATGATATTGTTTGTTATAGGTGTGGTCAGGCTCATTTGGCGCCAAGCTGTACCCTTCCTCGGAACACTAAATGTAGTGAATGCGGAGGTTTTGGGCATCTCCAAAAAGTTTGTAAGAAGAAAGGGCAGGCCCACCTGTTAGAAGAGGTGTTCCGTGTAGATGACAGAGAGCATCTCGAGCACAGGGAAAAGTACACGGTTCCGCTTCAAATAGAAAGCAAGAGAGTGACATTCGACGTAGATTGCGGCTCAGCGGTCACATTGGTGAGCGATATATGGCGTAGAGAAACGTTTCCAAATTTAAAATTATATAATATGCGTTTGAAACTGCGCTCTTATTGTAAGAAAAATTTCGTGCCTCTCGGATTTATTAAAGTAAAAGTCAAAGATATAAATGAAAATAAAATATTAAATATGTACGTGGTTAAATACGATCGAGATCCATTGTTGGGCCGGGAGTGGATTAATCAGTTGAAAATGTTAAAGAAAATTAAAGATAGTCTCTTAGAAATAGAAGACGTGCATACTCTCGACGCGTCCGGGCAAGAACGGTTGGCTAATTTATTAGAAAAATATAGAAACGTACTAAGTGACGAATTTGCAAATATTAATAAATTTCAAGCTCATCTAAAATTAAAACCAAATGTAAAGCCTGTATTTATAAAAAATCGTGCGGTACCCTTTAAAATTTTAGAAAAAGTCGAAAGAGAATTAGAAAATATGGTAAAAGCAGGCATCTTGGAAAAAGTCGAGTCTTCGAATTGGGCAACGCCAATCGTACCGGTTTAAAAAAAAAACGGCGGAATTAGAATTTGCGGTGACTACAGTATAACAGTCAATCCGTCTTTAATTATAGATGAGCACCCCTTGCCCACAATGGAAGAATTGTTCGCATCTATGTCGGGAGGCACGATTTTTTCAAAAATAGATTTTAAACAAGCATATTTGCAGTTACCGGTCGCGGAATCTGATAGAGAGATTTTAACATTAAGTACACATAAAGGTCTATATAAATGCAACCGATTAATGTACGGAGTGGCATCTGCACCCGCGATATGGCAAAGGACAATGGAAAATATACTGTGCGGAATACCCGGGGTGGCTATATTTTTAGATGATATTAGAATTGCCGGTAAAGACATAAAACAACACTGCGAGAGATTAGAACTTGTTTTGAAAAGATTATCAGAATATAATATTCGCATTAATGTAGAGAAATGCGCTTTTCTTAAAGATAAAATATCCTATTGCGGATATATAATTAGCAAAAACGGAATTTCAAAAGAACCTAAAAAAATTAAAGCAGTCCAAAAGATGCCAAGGCCAACTAATACGACGCAACTTCGCGCTTTTATTGGATTAGTAAATTACTACGGACGCTTCATCGAACATTTAAGTGATAAAATGTACCCGTTAAATATTCTGCTAAAGAAAAATGTAAAATTTAATTGGTCGAAAGAATGTGAGACGGCTTTCAGAAAAATTAAAGTAGAATTCGGAAGTAAAAAAATTTTAGTGCCTTTTAACCCAAAGTTGCCATTGATACTCGCTGTGGATGCCAGTCCGTACGGAATAGGTGCAGTCCTTTCACACATGTACCCCGATGGTACAGAACGCGTAATTCAATACGCGTCAAACACATTAAATGAAACGCAAAAGAAATACGCGCAGATTGATAAGGAGGCTTTGGCAATTGTTTTCGGGATTAAAAAATTCCATCAATTTTTGTATGGAAATCATTTTACGCTTTTAACGGATAATAAGCCGTTGGCACAAATTTTAAACCCGCAAAAAGGCCTTCCGGCATACAGTGCACTGCGCATGCAGCACTATGCCGTGTTTTTGCAGGCTTTTAATTTTGATATAAAGTATCGTAAATCCACAGATCATTGTAATGCAGATGGGTTCTCACGATTGCCCATACAAGAGAAAAGCGTAGGAAAATTCGACGTAATTGATGTATTGTAAATGGAAAACGTAGAAACATTACCGGTAACTGCAAAAAGTATTAGAGATGAAATAAATAAAGATGCGTTATTATTAAAAATTCGTCAAACCTTGATAAAAGGCAAAAGTTTAGTTCCGCTGGGTTATAATGATGGCGAGTTTGCGTTACAGGATGGTATCGTGTTTAGAAAAGAGAGAATAGCTATCCCGAAAAGCTTAAGAAGTAAAGTATTAAAAGAATTGCACGCAGGTCATTTTGGAATGGTAAAAATGAAAAAACTTAGTCGAAATTTTTGTTGGTGGCCAAAAATAGACAAAGAAATAGAAGAAATAACTAAAAATTGTAAAGCATGTGCCACGTTTTTAAATAATCCAAGAATCAAAGTTAAACACGCCTGGGAAGCGGCGTCAGAACCTTTTGAGCGCGTACATATAGATTTCGCGGGGCCGTTTATGAGCCACACTTTTCTAGTATTGGTCGACTCGTACACAAAATGGCCTGAAGTTCACATTGTAAAAAACATGTCCGTCCAAAACACGATAGAAAAATGTAGGGATATATTCGCAAAATTCGGATTGCCACGAGTCCTAGTGTCGGACAACGGGCGAACATTTATTGCAGAAGAATTCGAAAATTTTCTTAGAATAAACGGAATATACCATAAGCGCACAGCACCCTACCATCCTGCTACAAATGGTTTAGCGGAACGTTTCGTACAAACGTTAAAAAAATCACTACGAAAATTAAATATTAGTAATGGCAACATTAAGACCAATCTATAGAAATTTCTATTTCAGTATAGAGTAACACCTCATGCAGAATTAGATAAATCTCCGGCGGAAGCCATGTATAACCGTAAATTAAGAAGCAGATTGGAGTTAATGTTCCCGAAAACTAATAAAGAAATTGAAATGGAAAATATAATAGTTGTAAGAAATTTTAAAAAAGGCGAAAGAGTCGCCGTGCGAGAATATTTAAACAAAAACGTAAAATGGCGATTTGGGAGAGTATTAGCTAAGCTAGGGAAATTACATTACTCAGTTAAATTAGACAACGGAAAAATTTGGAAACGTCACTCAGATCAAATAAGGAAAATAGGAGAGAAAATTAGTGCCCCGATTGATGAGGCGAATAACCTTGGTGAGGCTGACCATTATGGTCCAGTCGAGGTAGCACGGGATGTTCTAACTCCAAGCGATAACGAGCAAGCGAAAACTGTGCACAAAAACTCTGACCCTGCCAGCTCGAGTTGCTACTCCGAAAATCCCAATACAACGGAATCCGAGGAAGGGGAAGCTGCAAGAGCCGACGACACACGCACGCGTAAATCAAAAATAAGTTTGGAACAAAATGTAAACGAAAACAATGAGGGCCGACCTCAACGTTATAGAAAACCGCCTGATAGGTACGGTATATATTTATCGCAAATTTAAGGTGTATACAAGGAAAATTATATATTAGTTTTAAGTAAAATTGTAGCTGCGAAAGTTATGATAAAATTGTTAAGACACTCAGTTCAATTTCACAGGGGGAAGAGCTGTTATGTATTTAAGATGTATATGGAGAGTTGCGCGCCGCGAGGTAAAGGAGCCTAATCGTGACACCTTTCGGCGTTATCGTTCTAGTTTACCCCCGAATATCGGCTAAAGCCCGGCTTTTAGCCGAGTCATCGTCTCCCGCTGTCGCAGAGACCAGGACAGGCGCGTAGCGAGCGGATGCTCCGTTTATAAGCTCCGGTTACTCCGATTGTGTTCTAACTAATAAATAGTTCTGTGGTTAAACGTGTTCGAATCATTAGCTCCGGTTCTCCTTCTCTCAAATATAATATTCGAATATACAAGAATATAACATATATAATTATTAAATATAATTATTATATATAATTATTAAATATAATTATTATATATAATTATTATATATAATTATTATATATAATTATTATATATAATTATTATTGTTACGTCCGCGACCACCCTTCGGATTATCTCGAAGAAATGTCGCGCGCACTCAAACTCTCACACGCCGGAAATGAATACACTCGCGTAGTAAAGCAATAAACTTTAATATTAGAAGCCAATAAACCGTAGCGATACAATATAATATTACGTGCATTAATCCTAATGCAAATATATCCGCCGATCAGCTGTCAGAGGATACGTCCTCACCGCACGACAGCTAGACCAAAACAAAACGCATCGATAGACATAAACAGCTTCTTAGCGACGATAGAAGATCCTGATAGAAGACCCTGATAGAAGACCCTGATAGAAGATCCTAATAGAAAATCCTGACGATCGTATAATACAGGGATGTATCGTCAAACGGGCGGGACACGGACATAACATTATATATAATTATATATAATCATATATAATTATAAATGTATATATAATTATATATAAATAAAAAATTCTCCTGCAATCTTTCAAAGCGAAAGCGAAAGACACAGGAAAGAAAAAAAAGAACATTGAATATGTGTGTGTGTGCGCGCGCCGTGCGGCAACACCTTATTTGCAAACAAATAACAATCAGCCGCGCGACACAACGCACGAACTCGGGAGATGCGCAGTCCACTTTTCGTCGCCGAAGACAAAGGAACCAAAGATGCCGCGACGTAAGTATTTCACATAATCTCTCTCTCTCTCTCTCTCTCTCTCTCTCTCTCTCTCTCTTTTTTTATCTAATAATTTTTTTTTCTAATTATTTTAGCAAGAAGTGAAGGATACGTCATCCCGAAGAGGAAGACAGCGGACGCGAAGATGGCGACGGCGCCGCTGCCAGCGGACGCGAAGACGGTGACGGCGCCGCTGCCAGCGAACGCGAGGACGGCGACGGCACCGCTGTCAGCGGACGCGAAGACGGTGACGGCGCCGCTGCCAGCGGACGCGAGGACGGCGACGGCGCCGCTGCCAGCGAATGCGAGGACGGCGACGGCGCCGCTGCCAGCAGATGCGAGGACGGCGACGACGCCGCTGCCAGCGGATGCGAGGACGGCGACGACGCCGCTGCTAGCGGACGCGAGAACGGCGACGGCGCCGCTGCCAGCGGACGCAAGGATGATGATGACTCCGCTGCCAGCGGACGCGAGAATAATGATGACCTCGCTGCCAGCGGACGCGAGGATGATGATGAGTATGTATATATCCGGTCTTTTATGTACACTCTGTGTATGTATATTTACACACACACACACACACACACACGCACACACTCACACATCTCTGTGTGTTTTTGTCTCTGTCTCTTCTCTCTTTTCTACATTGCATTTTTTCATACATGCACACGTATATAATAAAAAATATTTTTAACATTACATAAATAAAAATAATTACATACATGTATGTATGTATGTATGTAATTATTTTTATTTATGTAATGCAGAAAATATTTATTATTATATACGTCTGCATGTATGAAAGAATGTAATGTAGAAAAGAAAGAAGAGACAGAGAGACAGGAACATATATATGTATAGATACATAATAACAAAAATTGGGAACATTCTAAAAATGATGGCCTCTCTCAATATTTTCACTCAGGAAAAATCGGAAATATATATATATATATATTAGTATGTATATATATACTGGGTGCCCCAGAACTGGCGAAAAAGTTTATGGCAGATTCCTGGTATCATTTGGAGACGATTTTTCCTGAGTGAAAATATTGAGAGAGGCCATCATTTTTAGAATGTTCCTAATTTTTGTTATTATGTATCTATATAAACCTTATAAATTCTACAAGCAAACTATCTAAAATTAATTGAATATTGTAGTTCTATTAATTTCCACAAGGCTTAGTTTCCAAAAAAGCCTTTATTTTAAACTGCTCTAATTCGAGAATATAATTTGATAAATATAATTCGATAATTATTGGTGTCTCGACATTTTCACGGAGGAAAAATTGTCTCCGAATGATACCAAAAATCTGTCAAAAGCTTTTTCGCCAGTTCTGGGACACCCTGTGTATGCATATATATATATATATATATATATATATATATAGAAATTTTATATTTACATATATATATATATATATATATATATATGTAAATATAAAATTTCTTTTTTTTGCAGCAAATTAACACCGCGGTGCGTAAGGCGGTAAACAAGGAGCGGGCGCGCCAATACGTAAATACGCCGATCGCCGCCTTCATACTCCCGCAGCACCAGGATACGTGCTTGCGCCGCCGACAACACCAGGATATATACCGCCAGCAGCACTAGGATACGTGACTGTACCGCCGGCAACATCAGGATATATATTTGCACCGCCGGCAGCACCAGGATATATATATGCACCGCCGACAGCACCAGGATATATATCCGCATCGCCAGCAGCACCAGGATATATATCTGCACCGCCGGCAGCACCAGGATACGTGCCCGCACCGCCGGCAGCACCAGGATACGTGTGCGCACCACCGGCAGCACCAGGATACATATCCGCACCGCCGGCAGCACCAGGATACGTGTCCACACCGCCGGCAACACCAGGATACGTGTCCGCACCGCCGGCAGCACCAGGATATATATCCGCACCGCCGGCAGCACCAGGATACGTGTCCGCACCACCGGCAGCATTAGGATACATATCCGCACCGCCGACAGCACCAGGATACGTGTCCGCACCGCCGGCAGCACCAGGATACGTGTCCGCACCGCCAACAGCACCAGGATATATATCCGCACCGCCGGCAGCACCAGGATACGTGTCCGCACCGCCGGCAGCACCAGGATATATATCCGCACCGCCGGCAGCACCAGGATATATGCCTGCCTAGATTTATTTTAGTCATTTATTTTATTACATTTTTTTTCATTTTATTTTATTACATATTAGTCACACTTATTCGACTTTTCAATAACTGTGTACTTGGAGGTCGATGAAGAACTCGTCCCACTAAGAACAGAAATAATCCTTCGATCGGTACAATCGTTGAATAGTTAGAAATCATTTATATGATTTCTTCCTTGTCTCTTAAAATGGACTAGTTATAACATCATCAACGATTGTACCGATCGAAGGATTATTTCTGTTCTTAGTGGGACGAGTTCTTCATCGACCTCCAAGTACACAGTTAGAAAATAAACTATTTTTCTTGAAACGTATTACAAGTTTAATATAAAGCCAATTTCTCTTCAAGATGACTTCGAGTATATTAAACTTATTTTTTATTTATGTATAATTGTTGACAAATTGGTTAAATATGTTCTTTTTTATTTTTATATAGTCAATATTACTATTTTTCTTTTTATAAAGTCAATACTTAGATTAAAGATTTCTGATGTGAATGTAACTTGTCACACATTTGCATACACTCGTCTGGATGGCATATTATATGTATTGTTATACACATGGATGTGACAAATTTTCAACTAAGTGTGACTAATGTGTGATTTGTGTATTAATTTAGATATGTCGTATGCAGGACTATGACATAAGATATTGCAATTTTTTTTACAATTTATATATGATAATATCTGTGAAACTGATCGTATAGCCCCCATCATTGAATAAACCGAATTTGCAGATCACCCTATAAAAATTATAACATATCCTCTAATAGTTATAAAAACAATTATTAATAAAATTGAATAATTTAAAAAATAAATATTAGTAATATAAGGAAATACTAATCATATTATTATTATTAAAATAAATCTAATTATTGGGCATATATAAAAAAAATTATAATTAGATTTATAAACATAAAATAATTCTTTATTAAGTAATTTAATAGCATCACTAAAAGGTTGAAATATACCAATAAATCCTACTTTATTAGGCCCTTTACGAATTTGTAAATATTTTAAAATTTTACGTTCTAATAAAGTTAAAAAAGCTACCCCAATTAATATAATTAATAATAAAATCAATAATCTTAATATATTTAATATCCCATAATAATATAATCTTAAATTTTGATAAATTATTACTTGTATAATTTATTTTCATACATTATTTAAATTCTAAATTTAATACACTTTAACTCTGCCAAAGTAATTTAATTCATTAATCTACGTTCAACAATTAAATTTATTCATTTAAAAAAATTCAATTCCAAAAAAAGTCCTTTCGTACAAAATTTTTTTTATTTTATTATAGATAGAAACCGATCTGGCTTACACCGATCTGAACTCAAATCATGTAAAATTCTATTAGTCGAACAGACTAAAATATTAAACTTCTCCATTTAATTTTTATTTTAATTCAACATCGAGGTCGCAATCATTTTAATTAATATGATCTTTTTAAAAATATTACGCTGTTATCCCTAAGGTAATTAATTTTTATAATAACTATTATAAAAATAAAAAAATATTTTTTTAATTTAATAATTAATCTTTTATTAAAATTTCATTAATCAATGTTAAATTATATTAAAATTAAAGTTCATTTTATTTATATAAGAGTTTTAACAAGGCTCTGTAATATAAATATAAATTTAACGTATAAGACGGGCAACAAGAGCCAAATCGCGGATGACAATGCGTTATCCTAACGAAACTAAATAATTTTTCGTTAGAATTAAATACCGGTGCACAAGGCACCAAATTTTACTTGGACACGGCCAAGATTTTAAAATATGAAATAATCTCATATTTGAGATTTAATTTCAATACCCCCTTTAACCCCCCTACGGAAAATAAATAAATGAATGCAAGAGAAAAATATAGATCCGAAAATCGCTGAATCGGGAAGCGAAAGGTCTCGGGTTCGTTTCCCGATTCAGCGATTTTCGGATCTATATTTTTCTCTTGCATTTATTTATTTATTTTCCGTAGGGGGGTTAAAGGGGGTATCGAAATTAAATCTCAAATATGAGATTACTTCATATTTTAAAATCTTGGCCGTGTCCAAGTAAAATTTGGTGCCTTGTGCACCGGTATTTAATTCTAACGGAAAATTATTTAGTTTCGTTAGGATAACGCATTGTCATCCGCGATTTGGCTCTTGTTGCCCGTCTTATACGTTAAATTTATATTCATTTTATTTAATTATCCTCCCAATAAAATATAATTTATAAAATAAAATTTATCTTACCTTAAATAAATTCAAAAATTATATTAAATTCAATAGGGTCTTCTCGTCCCATAATTTCTCTTAAGAATTTTAACTTAAAATTTAAATTTTAAATTTATAAATTAAAACAGTTCTAATTTCATCAATTCCTTCATTCCAGTTTTCATTTAAAAAACAATTGATTATGCTACCTTTGCACAGTCAATATACGGCGGCTATTTAAAAATCACTGAGCAGAAATAATTTTAAATTATTATCAAAAAAACCATGTTTTTGTTAAACAGGTGAATTAAAATTTTAATTAAATAAACTACATTTGCCTAATTCTTTAACTATAAATATTATTTATTTTAAATTTAAAAATTTTTATATAATTAATTATTTATACTTATACTTATTTTATCATTATTTCCTAAAATAATTAATTTATTTAAAATATTTTTTTATTTAATTAAATTAAACTCTCAAATTATTATTATTACAAATAAATTAATACAATTGTCGCTCGTATATTGAAAACAAAGTGATAAATATAAGGCCAACTTATCGAGCTGAATAAATGTTATTCAGCTCGATAAGTTGGCCTTATATTTATCACTTTATTATTATTACATCCTAATTTAAACAATTTTATAATAATAAATTATTAAATTTTATAAAAAATTTTTAATATTAAAAACATTTTTTTATTTTAAATTTTTTATACTATTAAATATTTTAATTATAATTTATAGTTAATTCCATAAATTTTTTATATAAATTTATTAATTAAATTTAACTAATTTTTATTAATTTAATTCAATTCAATTCAATTCAATACTTTATTTGCCCCCTCAGGGATTAAAGGCGCTTTTGAGGAGCGTACCCAAACCTTACAAATATCTTACAATCTTAACTTATAGACTACTCTTACATTCTACTCTTACATCTATCTTACAATTATCTTATCTCTAACTTAATCTACCTATTTACTAATTAAGAGAGAGAAAGAGCTGTCCCTAACCTATTCCTCGCTTCGCCTCGGCTTCCAGTTCCCCATACATTCCCCAACACCTCATTCATACTTTCACACATTCTCCTCATACCTCCTTCCTCCTCTTCCCCTTCCACCCTCCCCTCCATCCTCTTTTTCTCTAATTCCCTCATCCACCCTTCTCCCTCTCCTCCTTCTTGCAGTATTTCCCTCATTTTTTCCCACCAGTTTCCCTTATTCCCCTCTCCCCCACATTCTCCTATTACAAGTTCCCAAGTTTCATCTTCCATCCCACATAGTCTGCATCTTCTTTTCCCCTCCTCTTCCCAGTATCTCGCCCCCCTCATTTCATTGTTCATTCTATACCTCACTATCCTTCTCCATCTGCTTTCCCCCCATCCCTTTCTCAAGTATTCCGGTAAACCCTCCTCCTTCCATTCTCCATACCATCTATTGTATCTCGACTCTCTTATCTTCTCCCATCTTTCCTCCTTTTGCCTTTCTCTGTCCTTCTGCTCCCATCCCTCATATACTTCCTCCCCCCTTTCTCTTTTTTCCTCCATCTCCCTCTCTTCTATCCCCCTTCCTTCAAAAAATTTTGCCCTCTTTTCTTCCCACACCGTTTTCTCCTTTCCTTCCTTTACCCTCTCCTTTATCTCCTCATAGCATTTCCTCGCTAAACTTCCTCCCATTCCTTCCTCTAATTTTTTCTCATACCCTATCGCTCTTCTTCCTGCTCTTATCCTGAATTTATCCTTTCCTATCTCTTCTCTTACCATATACCCCGGCGTACACCAATCTACTCCTAACATCCACCTAATCCATCTTTCCTGCATTGCCTCTACTTCTCTCCTCTCCTTCCACCCCCATATTTCCGCCCCATACTCCATCACCGTTCCCACCAACCTTTCCATTAACCATACTCTTTTCATCCAGTCTCCTGCAAATCTTCTCTTTCCCATACCCCATACTTGTCTCATCACCGCTCCTGCTTTCCTCACTCTGTCCCTCACCTGCGCCTCCTGTCCTCCATTCCTTTGTAACTTATATCCTAGATACTTGAACTCTTTCACTTCCTCTAATTTTTTCCCTTTCCATCTCCACTCCATTTTCCTCATTCTTCCTCCCCCCTTTCTAAACCTCATTATTTTTGTCTTATCCACATTTACCTCTAGCCTTTTTTTATCCATGTAATTTTCCATTTTCCCCAACATATGTATCATCCCCTCCTCCTCCTCCGCCAACAACACCATGTCATCCGCATATGCCAAGCAGTGCATTTTTTCCCCTTCCAACTTTACTCCTCCCAGCCTCCTTTTTTCAGCACTTCCTCTATATCCGCTATCAACAAATTGAACAAGTGTGGGCTTATTGGACATCCTTGCCTCACACCCCTTGCCGTCCAGAAGTTTTCTCCTTCCTCCTTCCCCGCTCTTACTTTACTCCTCGTTTCCTTGTATACCTCTTCTATCCTACTACTTAACCCTTCTCTTACCCCCCTCTTCCTCATCGCCTCCATTAACACCTCCCTATCCACTGAGTCAAACGCCTCCTTCAGATCTATGAAGGCCGCTACTACCTTACCTCCCTTCTTCTTCACTTTTTTATTGATCAGGTAGTTTAGCACATATATACTGTCAATCACCCCCATTCCCTTCCTAAAGCCTGTTTGACTCTCCGGCAACATATTCCCCCTCTCTATTTCCTCCTTTAACCTTTCTGTTAGAATCCCCACATACACCTTATATAACGTTGGCATCAAAGTCACCCCTCTGTAGTTTTCCACCCTATTCCCCGTTCCCTTTTTTAACAGTGGTACTATTATCCCCTCTTTCCACCTCTCCGGCCATCCTTCCCCTCTCCAGACTCTGTTGCACATTTCCCATACCCACTCTTCTACCCTCTCTCCTCCATATTTCCATACCTCACTCGGTATCCCATCCTCCCCCGCTGCTTTTCCTTTCTTCAATTTTCCCAATATCCTCTTTACTTCCCCCCTGCTTATCTCCTGCTCCTCATCCCTCTCCCTTTTCTCTTTCCCTCCTCTTACAACTTTAACCTCTACCCCTCCCAATAAGTCCATGAAATATTTCTTCCACTCCTCCGCTTTTATCTCCTCATTCACTCCTTCTCTCTTCTTCCTTTCCCTGTTTATAATTTTCCATACCTCTCCTTCCGTTCTTGCCTCTATCGCTTCCTTGTACCATCTTATCCTCTCCTCCTCTCTTTTTCCTTTACACATTAGCTTATATTCTGCCCTTTCTTTTCTGTATCCTTCTCCTCCTCCTCCTTTCTTCCTCCATTCCCTTAGCTTTCTCCTCACTTCTTTCCTCTTCTCCTCACATTCCTCATCCCACCACCCTTTCTTTTTTCCTTCTCCACTCTCTTTTTCTCCTTCTCTCAATTCCTCTTCTATCCTTCCTATTTTTTCCTCTAGCTCCTTTTCTATTCCCTCTTTTCACCCCTCTCCCCATTCTATTTCCTCTCTTATTCTTTCTCCTCCCCTCTTCGTCCATCTCCCCTTTTTTCTTATTCCTTTTCCTTCCTTCCTCTTCCCCTTTTCAGCATCTCCTCTTCTTTCTAACGTTACAATCAAAGGGTGATGGTCCGACTCTATGTTATCTCCCACCTCCATTCTCTTTATCTTTTCCTTTACTCTATCCTCTCCCACCACATAATCTATCACCGATACCCCTCTTCCTCCTGTATATGTGTACTCCCCCTCCATATCCCCTCTAATCCCTCCGTTAAAAATTCCCCATCCCACTTCTTCTAGCTCTTTTATCAACTTTCTCCCATCCTCATTTACCTTCTTGTCCTTCGATCTTCTTTCCTCTTCCTCCTCTCCTCCTATCACTCCCCCCCTTTTACCTGTCCTTGCGTTGAAATCTCCTCCTAAAATCGTCCATTTGTCTTCTTCTTTCTCTTCCATCCATTCCTTCATTTCCTCCATTTTCCTTTCCATGTCCCCGTTAATGTATATACCTATTACCCTCCACTTCTCTCTTCCTACCTCTAACTCCGCCATCATTATTCCCTCCGCCTTTTCTCCCATTCCTGATACTTTTATCCTTCCCCTCTCCTCCTTTACCCCCATGATCATTCCCCCCATCGGTCTTCCTTTCTTCTTTCTCTTCTTTGCTGCTTGCTTCTCCCATCTATATCCTTTCGGTAACCTCTTTTTACTCGCCTCCCACCCCTTTTCCTCTATCCATGTTTCCATCATCACCACTACCTCCCAATCCTCTATTTCCTTCCAGAATTTTTCTTCCTTGTTTTTCAACCCTTCCACATTCCAAAAACATATCTTCCATTCCTCTCTTACTTCTCCTTTTTCCTTTCTCTCTTGCTCCTTTCTTCTTTCTATCTCCGTCTCCCTTTCTCCCTCCACCTTTCTCTTCTTACTACTCTTCTTCCTTTCTCCTTTCCTTCCTTCTTCTCTTCTCCCCTCTTCTATCCCTTTTTTCCTCCATTCTTGTCTTCATGCCCCCCTCTTTCACCTCCATTTTCTCCATTCCTTCTCTAATTTCTCCTTTCCAGTTCTTGAGCATTCTTTCTTCCTCTTCCCATTTCCACCAAACATCATTGATTTTTATCCTACCGTAGTTTGTCCACACCTTGTTCCCTTTCCTCTTTTCTTCCTCCGCAATTTCCATTATTCTCCATTTCATCTTTCTTTCCTTCCATGTTAGGTCGTCCTCTATCCTCACCCTCTTTCCTCTTAACAGACTCTTTTTTTCCATTACCTGTCTCTTTTGTTCTCTGCTGCCTAGTCTTACAACCACCATTTCTCCTTCCTTTCCCTCCTTTCCTTTCAACCTTCTTATCCATTCTATTTCCGTTTTCGCTCCTATTTCTTTCATTATTTTCTCCACTCTTTCTTTTATATCTTCCTTCCCTTCTTCTATTCTTCTTATCACGATGTTATTCCTTCTTTCTTCTCTCTCTTTCCACTCTAACTTCTTTCCTATGTCTCTCATTTTCCCCATTATTGACTCACCTAACCCCTTACTCCCTCCTTCTCCCCCCTCTCTTTCTCTTTCTTCCTTTTTACTTCTCTTCTCTATTCTTGCCTCCAACTCTATCACCCTTTCCTCCAGTCTTTCTATCTTTTTTCCCATTTCTTTTCTTTCTTCTCTCCATTCCCCCTCCTTTTTCCATATTTCAATTTTCAATTTTCTTATTTCCTCACCCAACTTCTCTGTAATCTTCTTTCCTATCTCCTCCATCATCCTCTTTAACTCCTCCTTTTCTATCCCCCCTACTTCTCTGTTCAGCCTTTCTGTTTTTTTGCTCCTTCTCAGACTTCTTTCCTCTTCATCCTTATCCTCCTCTCCCCCTTCTTCTCTTTTCTTTTTCAAGAAATCCTCTATACATCCCATACTGCTCCTCCTCTCTTTCGCTAACTCATCTACTCTTCTCGGCCTCCCTGCCTTCTTTTTTACTTCCTCCTCATCTCCCTTCTTTCCCCCTTCCTCAACCATCCTATCTCTAGTAGTCTCTATCCTCCTATCTCTCTACTATTCTCTTCACTACCATTCTTTTCCTCCTTATTCATTTTTCTCTTATCGCTTTCTTTCTTTGGTTCACTTACTCTATGTTCTAATTCGCTCCAACTCGCTATTGAATTCCCTAGTGAATTCCCTATTGAATTCCCTATCTTTCTATCTGCACCTGCTCTCTACACCTACTCTCTTTCTTCCACGTGTCTACGTGTCCACGTGTCTCACCTTTTCCTGCTTTCTATTTTCTAACTCCTTACCCCTTTTCCTTCTCCTATCCTTTCAATCTATCCTCCTCTTTTTCCTACGCCCTCTCACCTCCTATCTCCTATTCTCCTCACCCCTTTTCTCACTCTTTCCTCACAAATACCTGCCACGCTTTCACACACCTGTCACTCACACTCTCACCGGAACCGGAAGCCTTTATTAATATTAAACCAATCTATGTATATTATGTTATTTATAATTTTGAGTGAAATATCTAAAAAACTTATGCTACGGTTATCTTCTCTTTCTATTGTGAATTTTAATCTATCGTGACATTATAATATATATTATAAATAACATAATATACATAGATTGGTTTCAGAAAAAAACATTTTCGGGTAGAACACTCTCATATCATTCAAATCATTCTATATGCCACAAAAAAGTGTAATATATAATTTAGTAGACCGGTCAATATTATTATCACATCCCCGTTTTCATAGTAAAAATTTAACATTAATCATAGAGATTTTATTGAGCAATAGTTATCCTCTTGATCTCATTTTCTCAGAAATCAATAATAGACTGAAGTTCCTTATTGTTAATAGATTAAACAAAGAAATGACTCAAGATATAAATAACGAAATCATAAATGATGACAATAATAAAAAATTCATAGCAATACCTTATATTGAAAGAATCTCGGAACTAGTAGCATCAGAATTAAAGAAATCAAATATAACAGTAGGCTACAGATGTCTAAAGAAATTAAACAGAGTCATAAAAACGCAAAAAGACAGAGATGAGCTCCAAAATAATTCGGGGGTCATATATAAGATTTCGTGTAATAATTGTGATGCTACATATGTAGGACAGACGAAAAGACAATTAGGTACAAGAGTAAATGAACATAAAAATAATATTAGATTAGATTCAGCAAGGCACTCGGTGGTTTCTGATCATATTGTAAAATTTACACACAATTTCAATTGGAACGACACAAAAATCCTAGATTATGAAAAGAATTATTATAAAAGGTTGATATCAGAAATGATATATATTAAAGAAGAAAACAACAGTATCAAACTAAAAAAGGACACCGAGCGTCTTGACGGTTCTTATTATGATATTCTAAAAAAATTGTCTACGTCATCTTAAAAATTGGGTATATATACAGCGCGCCGACATTGTAAGATACAGATATCGATTTGTTTTTTAAAAAAGTACACATTGTGACTATGTTAAGTAAAAAGAAATAATTTTTTTAAAAAAAGTGTTATGTTCGTTGACAAAAAAGTAAGTTAATACTATTTATTAAAAATCTAAATGTAATATTTGAGCGGATATATTAATTTGTTCACAGTGTCGTTACATAATATAACAGCATCTGACGCTCTAACTCATGCCAACAAACATGAATTTTGTACTGCGTTCGTCATATAATCTCATAATTGTTGTATTTATAATAAGGTCGAAATGACTAAATTAATTTTTTAACATATTATTAGGATATTGAGAAAGACTGTCGTACAGTCGAAACGTTTATCTTAACTTTTGTATAGTATGACGTAAATTAATAAATAAATTTTTCAATTAATAGCATATAAGCTCGTTAAGTTGGCTTTTATTATATCACATAACTTAATTTATATATTGATTAAAATAAAAATATTAAAATTCCTACCTCATTAACTAATTTTTCATATTTATTTAACTAATTTATTTTTTAATCAATATGTAATTTTTTTAATTATTAAATTTAATAAATATTTAATTTATATATTGATTAAAATAAAAATATAAATTTAACATATATAAGATAGGCAATAAGAGCCAAATCGCGGATGACAGTGCGTTATTCTAAACGAAACTAAATTTTTTCGTTAGAATTAAATACCTGTGCACAAGGCACCAAATTTTACTTGGACACGGCCAAGATATAAAATTGGAATAATCTCTACAAGAGATTTTTAATTCCATGTATCCCCTATTCCCCCTAAAGAAATAAATGCGAGAGAAAAATATAGATCCGAAAGTCGCAGAATCGAGCGAAAGCGAAAGGTCTCGGGTTCGATCCCCGAATTAAATTAAAGATAAATATAAATAAAATAAAATTTAATAAAAAAGGAAAAATAAGAATCATTAAAAATTTTATGTGAATTTTTTAAAATTTAATAAAAATTTATATATCTTTAAGTTTATTTATTAATAATTATTTAATAATTAATAAAATTTATATTTATTTTATATATATATAAATATTTTATTAATTACTCACTATTACTACTTCTTTTCCATTTATTCTCCTCCTTTCTTTCCTTCCTCATTCCTTCTTTCTCCTCCTACTCCCTCTTTCTCTCTCGCGCGCTCGCGTCTTCCTTCTTCCTCTCTTTCCCTCCCTTCTTTCTTTCCTCCCCTTCTTCTCCTCTTCTCTCCCCTCTTTCTTCCTCCTTCCCTCTTTCTTTCTCTCCCTCTCTCTCTTTTTCTTTTCCTCTACCTTTACCATATCTAGATAGGCAATAAGAGCCAAATCGCGGATGACAGTGCGTTATTCTAAACGAAACTAAATTTTTTCGTTAGAATTAAATACCTGTGCACAAGGCACCAAATTTTACTTGGACACGGCCAAGATATAAAATTGGAATAATCTCTACAAGAGATTTTTAATTCCATGTATCCCCTATTCCCCCTAAAGAAATAAATGCGAGAGAAAAATATAGATCCGAAAGTCGCAGAATCGAGCGAAAGCGAAAGGTCTCGGGTTCGATTCCCGTAACTAACTATATTAATATATTCATGTTTAAGTTGCTTAAAAATAACAATATGAAAATCAAATTATATTTATTCAATTATATTATTTTTAATTATAATTAGAGGTTTACTAATTATCTTTCTTTATTTTTAAGATTAATTTCAAATGAACAAATAATCTTAAAATTTAATAATTTTTTATTATACTCTTTTATTTTAAATTTTTTAATTATAACATCATTAATTTTAAATCTAATACACTTATTTCCGATAAAACAAAATTTTACAGAAATTTTGCCAATTAATTTATTAAATAAAAAATTTTTTCAAAATATTTTAAATCTTTATGAATATCCATTAAATAATTTAACTATTATAACCATAATATATCTTCTTATATCTCTATTCATTATTATCAAAATTTGCTCAACTAAATCTTTATCTTTACGAAAAATTAATTAAATTCACTACATTAAATTATGAATAAAACTTTAATTAATATAATTAATAATACTTTATTAAAATTACCAACTCCAGTAAATATTTCTTACTGATGAAATTTTGGTTCACTATTAGGTTTATTTCTTTTGATTCAAATTATTAGAGGATTCTTTTTATCAATACATTATTGTCCAAACACAAATTATGCTTTCAATAGAATTATCCATATCATTCAAAATATTAATTTAGGATGATTAATACACAATATCCATATTAATGGGGCATCAATATTTTTTATTTGCATATATATTCATATAAGACGTGGATTTTATTATAACTCATTTAAACTTTATAATACTTGATTAATTGGTGTAAGAATTTACCTTATTTCAATAGCTACGGCATTTTTAGGATATGTTCTCCCCTGAGGACAAATATCTTTTTGAGGGGCTACTGTAATTACAAATTTAGTTTCAACTATTCCTTATATTGGTAACTTAATAGTTCAATGAATTTGAGGAGGATTTTCTATCAATAACGCTACTTTAAACCGATTTTTCTCTATTCATTTTATCCTCCCATTTATTATTATAATAATAGTTGTAATTCATTTATTCTTTCTCCATTTAACAGGATCCTCAAATCCATTAGGAACAAATAGAAATTTAAATAAAATTCCTTTCCATATTTATTTTACATTAAAAGATATATATGGATTTATATATTTTTTTTTTTATTATTAACTTAGAAATACCTTATATTTTTAGTGACCCTGATAATTTTCTCCCAGCTAATCCAATAGTTACTCCAATCCATATTCAACCTGAATGATACTTTTTATATGCATATGCTATTCTTCGATCTATCCCTAATAAATTAGGAGGAGTAATCGCACTATTATCATCAATTATTATCTTATATTTTTTACCTTTAATTTCTATAAAATTTAATTCATTATCATTTTATCCTTTAAATCAATATTTATTTTGAATTTTTATTAATATTTTTATCTTATTAACATGAGCAGGAGCTCAACCCATCGAAATACCTTTTATTCTAATTAGACAATTATTATCATTTTGTTACTTTTTTTATTTTATTATTCTTTCTCTTCTTATAAAAATATGAAATTTCTTAATATTTAAATAAATATCTTAAATTTTATATATATATACTATTATACTTATTTATTAATTTTTTTATTATTAAATAATAAGTTAATGATCTTGAATTTAAGTTTATGTTTTGAAAACATATTAAAGAAATTTTAATTTTCTATTAACTTTTTAAGCTCTTATTATTATTTTTTATTTAAATTATTATTAACAATATAAATTTAAATCCAAAAATTAATATAATATAAACTAAAATTATTGGTAAAATAATTTTTCAACATAAATATATTAACTCATCATATCGTATTCGAGGTAATATCCCTCGTATAAAAATTACCATTCTACATATAATATTAATTAAAATAAAAATTAAAATTATCGAATATCTCAATAAATTTCTAAATATATAAATTCTAATTAATCTAAAAAAAATAATCATCCCATATTCAGATAAAAAAATTAATGTAAACCCTCCTCTAAAATATTCAATATTAAAGCCAGAAACTAATTCTGATTCACCTTCAATAAAATCTATAGGTCTTCGATTCGACTCAGCTAAAATTCTAATAAAAAATATAATAAATAAAGGATATAAAACTACTATATATCATAAATAACATTGATAATTAATAAAATCAAACAAAGAATATCTTATATAAATTTAACATATATAAGATAGGCAATAAGAGCCAAATCGCGGATGACAGTGCGTTATTCTAAACGAAACTAAATTGTTTCGTTAGAATTAAATACCTGTGCACAAGGCATCAAATTTTTTACTTGGGCACGGCCAAGATATAAAATTGGAATAATCTCTACAAGAGATTTTTAATTCCATGTATCCCCTATTCCCCCTAAAGAAATAAAGTGCGAGAGAAAAATATAGATCCGAAAGTCGCAGAATCGGGAATCGAACCCGAGACCTTTCGCTTGCCGGGCGACTGCTCTTCCAACTGAGCTATTCAGATCCTTTCGATTCTATACTTTTCTCTGTTATATATATTAATGTTGGTAAATAAACGCCTTTAAGCCAGCGTGTATAAATTAAGAGTTTAACTAGGCTCTGTAATATAAATATAAATTTAACATATATAAGATAGGCAATAAGAGCCAAATCGCGGATGACAGTGCGTTATTCTAAACGAAACTAAATTGTTTCGTTAGAATTCTTCTCTTATCAATATAATAATTAAAATAATTAAAATAAATCTAACTTCATATGATAACTAGGAGTCGGATTGTTCTTCATCATGACAATGCGAGCTCTTACACATCGGCTCAAACAAGAGACTATTTGAGCACTCAAAACATCGAATTGATGGGTCATCCGCCGTACAGCCCTGATTTGGCACCCAATGATTTCTTTTTGTTCCCATCCGTGAAGAATAAACTGCGTGGTCAACGATTTTCATTGCCCGAAGAAGCTATTGAAGCGTTCAAAAATCATGTTTTGGAGATACCTCATTCGAAATGGAATAAATGCTTTGAAAATTGGTTTAAGCGCATGCAAAAGTGTATCGATCATCGTGGCGAGTACTTTGAAAAACAATAAAAATATATTCGCAGCTTAACTATTTGTTTTTGTTCCTATTCTCGAAATATAAATAGTGACCCTCGTATTAATGTATATGTATATGACTAATATATACATATATATTAGTCATGTATACATAAATATTAGTCATTTATTAGTCATATACATACACATTGATGTTTTGCAAGTATTTATTTATCAACAAGTTTATCAACAAGTTTATATTTTATTTTAAAACAACAATCTTATAACCAGAAAATATTAACATATTCTATAATTCTAAAATCTACAACAGACATTAATGTAATAGATAGATATATAAGATTGTTGTTTTAAAATAAAATATAAACTTGTTTAATTTCGAGGAACTGTCTCATAAATCTTGCCAATCTGCAGTGAAACAATAATGAAAAATCAGCAAAATAGAATATTTTATAAATTAGCTATTTTATTTTCATCGTCAGACTCATTTGATACAAAAAAGATATCATAGTCTTTTACATCGCACAACTCTTACCTCGGTAAAAATCGATATTATAACAAGGATAATGTACTTCCTTCGCATGTACAATATTTTATGGAGTAGAATTGTAGTATAGTACTCGAATTATGACATAAAATAAAATGACTTTTTGATCAATAGTACATCTCATAAAATATGTGAATCACAAAAATAATAATAGATATATATCATTTAATTACAAGCACTAAGAAATTAATCGTTATAAAGTTGTGACTCTTTGGCACAATGTATTAACTAAACAAAACTAGTTATATTTGTACGTAAGAAATAATAAAATAAAAAGAAAAACACGAAAGTGTACAGGCCACAATTCTCACATACATATGTATGGCAGTTGGGACTGATAGGTTTGCAGAAAATTAATTACAATCTTGTCATAAAGATTATCTGATCTTTGGCACAGAGTATTAATATTAATAGAGTATTAATAGAGATTCTATACAATGAATGATATAATCTCTAAAAACTTACCTTTAAAAAAAAGGTAAAAAAAGGCGCCCAGTTAACGGCGCTCAGTTAACGGCCAGTAACAAAAAATTACCCATTTCAAACCCATGTAGAATCCTATAAAAAATTAATTATTGCAAACCCATGTAAAATTCTATGCAAAATAAACCATTGTAAACAAATGTAGAGAATTGTATGAAAAATTATCCATTGTAAACCCATGTAGAATTTTACTATAAAAGTAATGATATAAAAAAAATTGTGCCAAGTGAAAGTAGAAACTTGTACTAGTGGAAAATTAAAATTGCAATATATATTAAAATCATACAAATTTATTGAAATTTCGACCTAACTAAAAGCCAGTACAATTTAATTACAAACACTACGTTTCGACCCTTAGGTACGGGTTCTTTTCAAGTGTAACTGCACAATAAAAATATACAATGATTAAGATATGAAACAATAATTTACAAAGTTGTTACCGAAGAAATTTAAAATAATATAAAAATAATGTAATGTACCTTTCAAGATGTTGATTGGACAGCAGTAAAATTACTAATGTTAAACCGGAAACAAGTAAATCAATTTAAGTCAAACGTTAAAAACACAATAATATCAAAGTTCTACAATACAACGAAATGAATAAATAAATAAATAGACAATCATATACTGTGAATCAACTTATCATAAATCGGATTTAGATTTTCTGTGTTTTTTTGCAAATTAATATGTTATTCTTATATTTTTTAATAAAAAACATCTCCGCTAATTCTCTCTTCCTTCTATGTTTTTCGCAATGCAAAATCCTAGGTTCCATCCACTTAAAATCATGGTCATATTTTTTTCGATGTTTGCTAATTACGTTAAAATTGCTATGATGTTGTTTAATATTTCTACAATGTTCGTTCACGCGTGTAGCTAATTGTCTTTTTGTTTGTCCTGTATATGTTGCATTGCAATCGTTACATTCTATCAGATACACAACGTCAGTTTTTTTCATATGGTTGATCTTATCTTTACCTCTCTTGATTAATCTATTTAATTTTTTCGGGATAGTATAAACAATGTCGAGGCCACATTTTTTTTAACGCAATACTCAGATTTTCGCTCAAGTTTTATATATAAGGTATTTTATATCGATAACAATGATCTCGTATTAAACTTTTTACATCTATTGTCATTAATTATCAAATATTCTCTACGGTGTTTTAGAGTTTTCATTCTCTTTTCAATATATAGTTCAATGAAAGGTTTCGGGAAGCAATTGTTGACCAAAATATCCGTAATAATTCTGATGTTATCAGTGTGAAAGCATTTATTTGAGAGTAATAAAGGACTGTCGACTAAACTTCTAATCGTGTTGATTTTGTACTGAAGGGGGTGGTTAAAAAGGAAATTTAGATATCTGCCAGAAAAAGTGAGTTTTCTGTAATTAAATTGTACTGGCCAGTTAGGTCGAAATTTCAATAAATTTGTATGGTTTTACTCATCACTGGCGGCTTCATTAATTTTATCATTATATATTAAAATATATTTTAATTGCAATAAGTTTTAAAGTAACAAATAATTAAATTTTAATATCATTAGAATATATTATTTAGCAGTGCGCCAAGTTTTTTAACTAAAATTTTATTTTTTTAAATTTTATATTAATTATAAATTTGCATAAGTTTTTAAATTTTAATTTTTTGTAAAAATTTTTATTTATTTGCGCAATTTTTAATTTTTACTAGTTTATTGTACGACTCTATATATGTTTGCAATTTTAATTTTTTACTGGTACAAGTTTCTACTTTTACTTGGTGCAATTTTTTTATGTCATTACTTTTGTAGTAAGATTCTACATGAATTTTACAATGAATAATTTTTCATATAATTCTCTACATAGGTTTACAATGATTTATTTTGCATAGAATTCTACATGTGTTTGCAATGATTAATTTTTCATAGAATTCTACATGGGTTTGCAATAATTAACAATTAAGATTAAATTACGGCTCTGTAATATATTAAATATAAATCTAAAAGCGCAAGAAAGGAGTAAAGAGCCATACGCGAATGTTGCTGCGTACATTTCCAACGAAACTAAGTTTTCGTTGGAAATAAATCGTGCACAAGGCACTGTATTATTCTCGGTGTATTACCAAGACTTAAAATTTTTAAGTTTTAAGTAACTTAAATTTAAGTCTTGGTAGTATACACTGCCGGCGAATAGGCATCATTTAGAGTATAAGCAGAGAAAGGTATAAAATCGAAGGGTTACCAAAACTTAAAAATTTTAAGTCTTGGTAATACACCGAGAATAATACGTGCCTTGTGCACGATTTATTTCCAACGAAAACTTAGTTTCGTTGGAAATGTACGCAGCAACATTCGCGTATGGCTCTGTACTCCTTTCTTGCGCTTTTAGATTTATATTTAATATATTACAGAGCCGGCGTGTATACTACCAAAACTTAAAAATTTTAAGTCTTGGTAGTATACACGCCGGTGAATAGGCATCATTTAAAGTATAAGCAGAGAAAGGTATAAAATCGAAGGGTCTGAATAGCTTAGTTGGAAGAGCAGTCGCCCGGCAAGCGAAAGATCTCGGGTTCGATTCCCGATTCAGCGACTTTTGGATCTAGATTTTTCTCTCGCAATTATTTATTTATTTCCATAGGGGGGTTAGGAGGTATTTGAATTTAAATCTCAAGTATGAGATTATTTCAAAAATTTTAAGTCTTAGTAGTACACCGAGAATAATACGTGCCTTGTGCACGGTTTATTTCCAACAAAAACTTAGTTTCGTTGAAAATGTACGCAGCAACATCCGCGTATGGCTCTTTACGCCTTTCTTGCAATTTTAGATTTGCAATGATTAATTTTTCATAGAATTCTACATGAGTTTTGCATAGGTAATTTTTTGTTACTGGCATGCCGTTAACTGGGCGCCTTTCTTACCTTTTTTCAGAAAAACATCAAACAAAATTTTTTCAAAGTCTAAAACCGAAAACACTTAAAAGTTATACAAAACTATTTTTTTTTTTTTGGTATTGTTAAAATATTTACTTTTTTGTTTGTCAGAATAAATTCTTTTAATTGTTACGAATAATGTCCTGTCCATGAATCAAGCAGTAACAGACTTTTTTCTCTTTCGTATTTCGTCTTTATTTTATTTCTCAAGAACTAATTTCCGCAACATAACTTTATTATAAATAATAATCCTTAAGGTTGCCAGTAATAATTAATAAAAAACCACTCCTCAACGTTTAAAGTCGACCAGACTGGCGATAATTTATTATGAATAATTATTTGAAATACAACGTTTCGGCTGTCATTGCAGCCCTTTTCAAGTACATTTATAAAAAGTTCCATCAAAATAATTATAATTTAATACACTTATTCGCAACAAATAATTATACATTTAAAAACAAAAATGTGTTACATACCAAATTTAAAACAGTAAATCAACTTCCATGCACACAACCGACAATGTTAACGCTTGTTTTGATGAACAATGCAAGACTGACAGAAGTAAGCACAAAATAAATAGATGTTAACTGTTCGCAAGAATCTTAGTCACTAAGCGTTAAGAAAATAGAGACGAAACTAAATGTGTCTTTCGCAATTTAAATCGTCATAATAAAGTCAAATAAATAAAAATAAATAAATAGGTGGATATAAAAATAAAAATAAAAGTAAAAATAAAAACGACTTAAATAACGTCAAGAACACGATCATAAATCCCACTAAAATTCTCCGTATCTTTCTGTAAATTAATACTTTTTCCTTGTTTTTTTATGTAAAACATTTCTGCAATTTCTCTTTTTCTTGTTTGTTTTTCTTCATGCAGAATCACCGGAGAATCCCAACGGAACTCATGATTGTTGCAAGTCCGATGCAAACTCACGACAGAATGCAATGTCGTGTCTTTTTTTATGTTATTTCTATGTTCTTTAATGCGCGTTTCTAAATGTCTCTTTGTCTGTCCTATATACGCCGAATCGCAATTCGCACATTCAATTTTATAAACAATATCAGTTCTTTTTAAGTTTTCGATCCCATCTTTACCTCTTTTTATCAATGTGTCCAATTTTTTTGGGACAGTATATAAAGCATCAATTCCATTTTTATTAATGCAACGCGTAATATTCTCGCTCAGATCTTTAATGTAAGGTAACACAATGCAATTTCGCGTATCAAGTTTATTTCGATTGGGCGAGTTAAGATTACCGCCAAATTTAATCGCTCGAAGTCTTTTATTAATGTTTTTGTTTATAATTGTTAACGGGTAACAATTATTAATAAGAATTCTTTTAATTAAATTAATATTTTTTTCATGAAACATAGGGTCAGCGAGTAAAATAGCCCTATCAACTAGGCTTGTAATCACGCTGATTTTATATCTCATAGAATGATTTGACAGAAAATTAATATAGCGGCCTGAATACGTAGGCTTGCGGTACCAATTGGTCGTCAATCTACCACCAATACGTATAACGTTCGTATCCAAAAAACTCAGAGAACAATTTTTCTCTAGTTCGAACGTAAACTTAAGTCGAGTGTGGAAACCATTGAACACACTAAGCATATCCTCAATTTTTCCTTTCGGAATAATTGAAAAAATATCATCGACGTACCTAAAATAACAATAGGGTTCGAAATCCAATTGACGCAAACAATATGATTCCAAATCGTCCATAACAATGTCAGAAAGAATCGGAGACAAAGGAGACCCCATCGGAGAACCGAAAACCTGTTCGTAAAATTTTCCGTCAAAAACGAAACTCGTTGAGCGCATAACCGTGTCAATGGCGTGTAAAAACTGCGCAAGGCTAAACGAAGTAAATTGTGAGATGTCATCCCATCGGTTTTCTATTGCTATTTTAATTAATTCCCACGGGGTGTTAGTAAAAAGTGAAGTCACGTCCAACGAAATCATAACATGGCTGTCGTCGATGTTTCTGTCTTTAATAATTCTCCACAAAGGACCAACTATCTTTGACATGAGATCGAGGTTTATTGACTGCATTTTGTAGTATCTCACTCAAAAAGGATGCTATGTTGTAAACAGGACTTCCTACAGTTGAAATTATGACGCGGAGAGGGTAACCTACCTTATGAATCTTTGGTAAGCCATAAGCACGAGGCAAATTACCATTCGTACACCTCAATTGTCTGTATGTGTTATCATCTATTAATCTATTATCCAACCAAGATTTTAATAAATTAGCGACCCTCGTGCTTAGTGACTTCAACGGAGTCCTATTAAGTGATCTATACGTAGAATCGTCTTTCAATAAAAAATTCATTTTCTCAACATAGTCTGTCCGGTCCATCAGCACAGTAACCTGGCCTTTATCAGCTTTAGTTGCAAAAATATTTTTGTTAGATTTCAAAAATTTTGAGCAATCGGAGTATCTATTACAAATGTAATTATCGATGTAACCTACATGTTTTTGTTTACTCAGAAACTTATGTACCGAACTCGCTATCAAAAATCTCAAATTATCCAGGTTGTCACTGGGAAACTTTCTATGATTAACTTCAATATTCTTTATGTTTTCTAATGCAGAGATTTTCCTATCATCTTTATTATTTCTACAAATGGGTACGCCAAACTTATCACCCAAACCGAGAAACCCCATCACCGAATCCGGAACGCGACAATTGCTGATATTCACGATCCATTTGCTGTAATCTATTTTTATCAATGGATTCCGAACCCCATAATACTTGAGACAAATGTATTTAAATTTGTTTCTTAGACGCCACTTCTCACTATTATTATATTTATGAATGATATGCCTATTGTGATCAAAAAAGCCAACGACAAACTCAAAAGGTAAATTATCAAATAATCGCTTTTCGATATGATTCAAATTGACACGTAACGCACGTAATTTACAATTAATATCTTTAATCTCTAAGTTTAATAACGCAATTTTGCTACAATGCTGGAGACGTAGCCATTTAAGTGTAACTTTATTATATTTCTACATATATAGTTGAATTTGGCGTAATACATAAGCTTTAAAATATATATAATTTATAAATTTTCTCAAAATATAAAAAAAAATTGAGTGGGAAAGAGTAGTTTGAAAAATTGTATCATTTTTTAAAAATCCAAATACGCCATTGTAAAGTACAGTTGAAGCCAAACTTTTGTGTAACATTGAAATCTTTTATATTTCTATTCGTCTCGACGATATTTGCTTCGGAATGTAAAAACAGATTTTCTGACGATTGGTTGCACCCCTAAACCCATTTTTAGCAGTAACAAAAATAGTTTCGTTATTGCGACTTTTTATTAGAATTTTTAGTTATATTTATTTATTTATTATATTGTTTATTGCGCATTGAAGAAGACTGATTACAGGTCGAAACGTTTGTAATTGGTTTTTTAAATTAAAGTTTTTCCAAGATTTATAATAATTTTTTATTTGCTCGTTACACATGGCCTCGTAATAGTTAATAAGTTATCATTGTGATAACTTATTATATTTATACATATATAGTTGAATTTAACGTAATACATAAGCTTTAAAATATATATAATTTAAAAATTTTCTCAAAATATAAAAAAATATTGAGTGGAAAAAGGGTAGTTAAAAAAATTGTATCATTTTTAAAAAATCCAAATACGCCATTGTAAAGTACATTTGAAGCTAAACTTTTGTGTAACATTGAAATCTTTTATATTTTTATTTGTCTCGACGATATTCGCTTTGGAATGTAAACACAGATTTTCTGACGATTGGTTGCACCCCTAAACTCATTTTTAGCACTAACAAAAATGGTTTTGTTATTAGACTTATTACCCTAAAATTGTGCTGAGTTTCAGATTTTTAAAATTTTCAATTTACCGAACGTTCCTTGTCAGCCAAATATAAACTTGTATCAATTTTGCAAATTATTATTTGATTTGATATATAGAATTACTTTTGTATTTTGAAAGATGCAAATTTAAAAACGATTTAAACCTGACAGTGAAAGGATTAAAAAGACGAAAAATTTGGCCCGGGTCGAGACATTAAAATGACATCAATTTTTAATACAAGATCTAAATCGTTTTGACTATATAGATGATAACATCATACATAAAAATACATAGATGATTCTGTGTTAAATTTTTCAGATCAGATCTGCAAAATTAGAATCTGCAAAAGTAATACAAAATATATGGCTGAGTAGTTTTTTTAAATATTTAAAATAATAAAATTTTATTTATATACTTTAATTTTTATTTATTTGGCGCAGTTTTTTGATGTCATAATTCTTTTGTAGAATATATATAATTCGTAGAATTTATATAACTGAATTTTGTAGAACAATTTTTTGTGGGACAATTTCTTAGTAATTAAAAAATAACATTGTTTTTTTTTATATAATATTTTTACTTGGCGCTTTTTTACCTTTTTTTAAAAAAGTAAGTTTTTTTATGGAAGTAGTCTTACATTTATTTAAGTACTATTTCTTGCAATACAATAGAAGCTGCATTGCAGCATTGAAATACAATATTTGTGTCGCATTATATCTATTTTGACTTATTTAAATTTAAAATTCTAATAATATCCGTTGAACTTTGATTTATTTAAATCTTACATTTATTTAAATACATTTTCTTGCAATACAATAGAAGCTGCTTCGTAGCATTAAAATATTTGTGTCGCATTATATCTATTTTGACCTATTTAAATTCAAAATTCTCATAATATCCGTTAAACTTCGATACCGCATGCAATATGTTAATTCAAATTGAATGAATAATCTATTTTATTTTGCATATTCTATTTTGATAAATACAAAAGTCAAGGTTTTTAAGCTTATTAATATTCAATATGATGTATAAATACTAATGAATGTGTATGTGTAAAGTGTATATTGTTACGTCCTCCGGACGTTCTTTCTCGCAAAAGACGTCTCTCGCACACACTCTCACTCACTCGCGGCTCGCGAAATAAATACACTCTCTTATGAAGAAATGATCCTTTATACAATGATGAAATACAATGACTAATGTACACGCGAAAGGAAGAAGATTGCTCTCTGGTCAAGTCACGTCCGTACGAGATGACAGCTAGACCAAAACTGTCATGGAGCCTGAAAACAACCACCGGGCGGTTGTCAATAAACAACCCCCCTTAACGATGAAGCTCCACCACACAAGGGATGATATTCAGGGGATGAAAGATCAGGGACGTAACAATATATAAAGGCTAATAAACTATAAATATTAATAACCTCAGAAATAAATATTTTTATCGGCTCTCAATATAAAGAATATAAATATGATGTTTTTTAAATCGGCCAACAGAGCCAAAGCAAGAAAAATTAATTATTCGGAACTGTATCTCTTGGTTTGAGATCACAAAGTTCCATATATAAATTAATCTTGAAACTTACATATGAAGAAATAGGCGCGAAAAAGTGAAAGAAGCGGGTTCGATTCCCGCTTCAGCAACTTTTCGGGCCTATATTTTTCGCACCTATTTCTCCATATGTCGAGATTAATTTATATATGGAACTATGTGATCTCAAACCAAGAGATGCAGTTCCGAATAATTAATTTTTCTTGCTTTGGCTCTGTTGGCCGATTTAAAAAACATCATATTTATATTCTTTATATTGACAATTAGCGAAGCGGCCAATTATGAGCTGTGTCCTCGAGTCACCTCGAACACAATTTAAATTGCTCACAATAATTGGCGTTTCCCGAGAGGGTGGGTTTTCTTCGGGAAACCATAAAAGAGAGCTTGCACCCGAAATTCGCGCCTTATCGCATTCCGCCGTGAACCGCATAACGCAAGTCCGCTCTTAGTTAAACCGCAGGAAATTGTATTGACGACCACCGCTTATTCTTTGATTTTGATTCTCTCCGCTGAAACTGAGTTAATTTTTGTGTTAAATTTTATGCGTGTATTTTGTCAAACAGTGTACTATATTATTAATTAAAATTCTTTATACAGAGAGTGACTCATCTTTTTGTGTCGTAAGATCTCCCCTCACGCTGCGCGTTCTCGAACAAGCTTCAAAAAAGTCTTGACTTTTAATTTTTCGAAGTAAGATATACAATATAAAATAAATGATTTATTCAATTTAAACTAACACGTTGAAGATGGTATCAAAGTTTATCGGATACAATACCCAAATTTTGAATATTTATTCAAAATAGATACGATGACATAAAAATATTTTAATGCTGCAATGCGAAGTAGAATATACAATATAAAATTAATTATTCATTTAATTTAAATTAACATGTTGTACGTGATGTCAAAGTTTATAAAAGACAATACAAATTTTGAATATTTAAGTAAGATCAAAATAGATACAATGACACCAAAATATTTTCATAAACGCATTTCATTGTTGCAAGGAATTATATTTAAAATTTAAAACGTATTTTTTGATTAAATTATAATATGTAAGATTACTATATTTTTATAATGCACTAAGAAATTGTATACGTATATAAAATATATATCTTTTTATATTTAAATTTTACTGATCAAATTTTAAAAGAAGTGTAATGTCTGCTTGAAATTTAATGGCTAAATTTTTTCTTGATGTTTTTACTAAACATTTTTTGACCATGAATATAATACTTCCATCTCTAATACTTAAGAACAATAAGACTTTCATAAATCTAAAAATACTGTATACAACATTATAGAAACATTCAGCTATCGACAATACCCACAAAACAATTGATATGATGATATATACATTTATGTATGTTGCATGGGCATGGGATTTGCATGGGGTTGCTGGGATTGGATCCTTCCATGAACACATTATTAATAAATGAAATATTTTTGGGATTTTTTATTATTATTAAATTATTTTCGATATTGTGTATTGTAACATATAATAAAAAGAGCTATAAATATCTACTCTCTCTCTCTCTCTCTCTCTCTCTCTCTCTCTCTCTCCCTTTCCCCTTCCTCCCCCCCCTCTCTCTCTTCTTCTCCTCTCCCACTCCCTCTCTCCCCCTTTCTCTTCCTCTCCCCTCTCTCCCTTCCTTCTTTTTTCGCTCACCCATCCTCTCTCCCTCCCTCTCTCACTATATTACCTTTCTTCCCACCTTATTTTATATCCAAAATAATTCTTTGCAAAAATTAATATATATTTTAATGAACTTTGCAAAAATATGTGAAATCCGTAAAAAAGACATCACAGATGTTAAAAAAAGTGTTAAGCGTAAAATGTTATATGTATAAATCATTTTATATAATGTAAATTTATACGTATCAATCACAAATATATTTCTTGTGACCATATTTGCTCAGTTGTGAGCTGACAAACCTTGAGAGATTTTTGATCCATGCAAAATGTCCGACACTGTTACCGTCTTGCGCATACAGCAAATTGACGTGCTTGTCCCTTTTCTGCTCCGAAAGCCGTAGCGGGATAATGCCGTTTTCATTGCTGTAGACATTGATTGAGATGTTATTTCAAATTTTTATATTTGATTCAGAGTCACTGGAAACTCAATGTCTTTGCAATTCAGTACTGTTGTGTAATGGGGATAGGAGGATTCCCGATCCACATTTCTCTTAGCAGGGTGAAACACAAAGCCGTGACTACCGCCCACGCGAAACATGCATTGTCTTTGGTTTGTACGGTTACTTCGTTTTTACAAAACACCTTACGAACTAGTCTACCCAAAGCGAAAAGTCATATTAATAATAGTTTTGATTTGTACAGCATATTGTCTGGTAAAAAGATTGATGAGAATGATAGGATGTTTTCCTTGGATGTGGTGTCTTTGTTTACGAACGTTCCTCTGGATCTTGCGATTGACGGTATTAACGATAGATGGGATCACATTGGAATAAATACTAAAATACCAAAAAACAAATTTTTGGGGGGTATAAAATTCATATTGACTTCTACATATTTTACATTTGATGACATAATTTATAAACAGACGTTTGGGACCCCTATGGGGTCACCGTTATCACCAATTATTGCAGACCTGGTTATGCAAGATCTTGAGGATACAGTTCTCAAAGCGTTGAATTTGGAATGTTTGTTTTATTTTCGTTATGTGGATGACATAATAGTGGCCACCTCTATGATTAATATGACTCAGATTGTGAATAATTTTAACAACTATCATGAAAGACTTAAATTCACGGTCGAACAAGAGGTTAACCATAGCTTGAATTTCTTAGATTTATCAATTAAAAATATTAATAACAAAATATATATAGACTGGTATCAAAAAGAAACCTTCTCAGGAAGGACGTTATCATTTTATTCAAACCACCCACTATGCCACAAAATAGGAATAATATATAACCTTGTAGACAGATGTCTATTGCTATCACATCCACTATTTTTTAATAAAAATTTGGAGTTAATTATTAATATACTCAGAAGCAATGGTTACCCCTTGATCTGATTTTTAACAAAATTAATCATCGGATAGAACACATCATATCTAAGGGGAGCATTATAGAGAGACAGGCCAACATAGAAAGAACAAAAAGTATAAGAAATGACTCGGTCAATAAAAAATTCTTTGTCATTCCGTATATAGATGGGATCTCAGAAATGATTGTTTCCTCGATAAAAAATAAAAATTGTATGGTAGGGTATAGATGTCTCAACAAACTGGATAATATTATTAAAGCGCAGAAAGATAAAACTAAACATCCATGCAATTCGAATGTTGTTTATAAGATCAGTTGCAATAATTGTAATGCATCTTATGTAGGCCAAACAAAGAGGCAATTGCAGACGCGAATAAAAGAACATAAAAATAATATTAGGTTGGACTCAACGAAACATTCAGTAATTTCTGAACACATAATAAATGAACATCATACTTTTAATTGGGACAATGTTAAGATCATGGACAACGAAAATAATTATTATAAAAGACTCATTTCTGAGATGCTACATATCAAGGAACAAAAAAATGGACTAAATTTAAACAAAGATACTGAGTTACTTAGCGAGTCGTATTTTGATATTTTGGATATATTAGCGAACAAGAAATAATAATAGGACAAATAGGACATTAACGAGTAAAACATAGATATTAGATCATATATAAACACGCACGCTCTCCGATCAAGTAGAGTTTAAAATGAGCTGTCTTTCTGTATTGTTGGTTTGTTATGTGTCATCCTTAATAACTGTTAATAAGTAGCAAAATTATCAAGAAGAACGATGATAGGTAAGCATACTACCAATTGTAGGGGATACATATTATATTTAACGTATAAGACGGGCAACAAGAGCCAAATCGCGGATGACAATGCGTTATCCTAACGAAACTAAATAATTTTTCGTTAGAATTAAATACCGGTGCACAAGGCACCAAATTTTTACTTGGACACGGCCAAGATTTTAAATATGAAATAATCTCATATTTTGAGATTTAATTTCAATACCCCTTTTAACCCCCCTACGGAAAATAAATAAATGAATGCAAGAGAAAAATATAGATCCGAAAATCGCTGAATCGGGAAATACGTCTTATACGTTAAATTTATATTTATATTACAGAGCCTTGTTAAAACTCTTATATTTGATACATATTATAATTTGGACATGCGTTGATCGGTAATTTTTCTCCCGACTGCTGCCAACCGTAGGTTGGCGAAAAGAGAGGAAGTATGCGTTTCATCGAGCCCGGATCGGTCGTGACCTTAATTCTCGATAACTACTGCATAGTTTTATATCAACTTTGGAACATAAGTTTCTTATTAATCAAGGAAGGTTTAAAGCGTATTATTATCGTTATTTATTCTATTAATAAAAAGTGAAAAATGAGTATTATTTCGTCAATACGGTCTCTCATTGGCTGCTGTGTGAACCTAAGAGGAAAAATGATTCACCAATGAGATAGATTCGTTGTAGTATCCGGATAGGGAATGTTGGTGACATTGGTATATACATCTCAAAGTAATAATGACGGGACTGATAGGATAGGTTAGCTGTCACCTGTTGCGTGTTATTGTCAACAACAATATTAAGTGAAGTGTATTATTATGGATATATCTCAAGAAGATATAAATAAAGGAGTAAGTTTCTTCTTTTATATTTGTTGTTTTTTTCTTTATTTAGGATATTGTTAATTATTATTTATTTATTGTTTCTTTATTTATATGTAGGAAGAAGATACTCGCTTGGAGATATCTGAAGAAGAAAACATTATTAATAATAGAAAACGAGTAAGTCTTGTTATTAATAATTAATAAAAATATATAATATAATTAATAATATAATTAATCTGTTGTAGTCATAACATGGCTATATGAATTTATATTTGTCTGCGTAGCCACTTATTTGCTATTAAATTTGCTATGTAGCCACATTGCTATAAATATCCACATATATAATTGTATAAATGTATATAGTTATTTTTTCTCTTATTTGTATATTATATAATAATTATATAATTAATTAAAAATATGTATACAAATATATTTATAGTTATACAAAGATATTAGCGCACCAATAATTATGGCAATGCAGACAAATATATTAACTTACATAGCCAATTATCTACTACAAAAGATTATTCACATATGTAATAATAATTAAGGCTATACAAATATATAAACTTACTTGTGATTACATAATGTATAAACTTATATAACCATAAGAAAGTTAATATATTTGTCGAAGCCATAATTATAACTGCGTACAAGTTTACGTATTTGATATAAGATATTGTTGTCATCTGTCTTTGTCATCTGTCTCTCTCTATCTATCAATCTATCTATCTAGCTATTTTTTTTTATTTATCTCTCTATTTATATTATATTATATTAATTAAAAAAATTGTAGCAGAAAAATATTTGGAAAGAATATAGAACATTGCAGTCACATGGTGAGTGTATGTGTCTTTATTATTATTATTATTATATTATATACATTGTAATATATATATTACATAATAAAAACTTTTACATGTGTAGGATGAAGAAGCAGAGAGACAAAAGAATGAAGAAACAGCATAAGAACAGCAATAAATTAGAAAATAAATAAAAAAAAAATAATAAAAAAATTAGAAAATAAAAAATAAAAAATAAAAAACAATTAAAAAAAAAAATAAAAAATAAAAAACAATTAGAAAATAAATAATAAAAATAAATTAGAAAAAAAAATTAGAAAATAAAAAATAAATTAGAAAATAAAAAAATTAGAAAATAATAAAATTTTTTACAAAAAAAAAACTCCCGACTGCTGCAAACAAAGTTTAAATGTTTAAATTAGAAAATAAATAAAAAAAAAATAATAAAAAAATTAGAAAATAAAAAATAAAAAACAATTAAAAATAAATAAAAAATAAAAAACAAAATTAAAGTAAAAAAAAAAAAAAAAATAAAAAATAAAAAAAAAACAAAAAAATTATAAGTATAAAAAATAAGCTTGTAAAAGTTGGAAATAATCACACATAAATAAAGTCTGTTGTTTATTATATAATTTTTCTTATTTAAATTTATTGTTATCATACATATTTAGCGCTATATAATTTACAAATTTACAAGAGCAGTCGGGAGACGCCGCTCTAAATTTGAGACATATACGTACGCGCACGTTTTATGTAATAAATAGACACAAACACAAATATCGATACTCAACGGACGTACTCACACACTCATACACATGTACGCGCACGAAGTCACGCGCGCACGTACGCACATATGTACGCACTCATGCGCGCAAACACGCGCATACGAACATATGAATACCCGCATTCATACACATACTGACATGCACTCACATACGCACACACGCATATGTATACTGACGCTGCGGAACACACACTTAGCGCGGCGTCTCCCGACTGCTCTTGTAAATTGTAGAATTAATAATAATTATAATTAAAAAAAATTTTTGAATTCAAAAATCTGAAATTTTTGTAAATTATATAGCGCTAAATATGTATGATAACAATAAATTTAAATAAGAAAAATTATATAATAAACAACAGACTTTATTTATGTGTGATTATTTCCAACTTTTACAAGCTTATTTTTTATACTTATAATTTTTTTGTTTTTTTATTATTTTTAATTTTTGTTTTGTTTTTTACTTTAATTTTGTTTTTTATTTTTTATTTATTTCTAATTGTTTTTTATTTTTTATTTTCTAATTTTTTTATTATTTTTTTTTTATTTATTTTCTAATTTAAACATTAAAACTTTGTTGGCAGCAGTCGGGAGTTTTTTTTTGTAAAAAATTTTATTATTTTCTAATTTTTTTATTTTCTAATTTATTTTTTATTTTCTAATTTTTTTTTCTAATTTATTTTTATTATTTATTTTCTAATTGTTTTTTATTTTTTATTTTTTTTTTTAATTGTTTTTTATTTTTTATTTTTTTGTGTGATTATTTCCAACTTTTACAAGCTTATTTTTTATACTTATAATTTTTTTGTTTTTTTATTATTTTTAATTTTTGTTTTGTTTTTTACTTTAATTTTGTTTTTTATTTTTTATTTATTTCTAATTGTTTTTTATTTTTTATTTTCTAATTTTTTTATTATTTTTTTTTTATTTATTTTCTAATTTAATTTATAAATCGCAGCGCCTACGGAACGGGTTAATTTCTCGCATATTAACGATGAAACTATCCGAGATCTGAACAAAATCAGGGATCATATCGAGGCGAACATTGTTGGACAGGACGGATTGAAACACGCGTTAATTGCTCAAAAACTCTTGATTCTGAATAACTATAATTAAATTTCGATATTATGTGAATTGTAAGAATTTATATTTCAATAATTATACTGAAGAAGACCGCGTGCGGTCGAAACGTTTATAGAATGATTGTAATTTGCGTTAGTTTTAATATAATGACTGTAGTTTTATAATTTATACATGTAATAAATGGTAGTTGACTGAACATCTCGAATATTCAGCTCGATAAGTTGGCCTTATATTTATCACTTTATAAAAAATAAATTATTTATCTCTAAATAATTATTTAATTCAAATATATTTAAACGTATATTCAAAAAAGGTAATATAAGGCACAAAGAATTAAATTTAGGAAATTAAAAAAATTTAAAGTTAAATAAAAATTTTTAATTTAAATTAAAAAATAAAAGTAAAAATAAAAGTAAAAAAAATGTAATGTACAAAAAATACTTAGCGCTGTTTTTGTATTATAGCCCTTTGACTACGAAACGTCCTTAAAAATGATGATTAGTAACGAAATGTGTATATACAGAATATATCACACACAGAAGTCGCATCCTATCTTTGAAGAGTGAAATGATGAAGTCAAAATAAGTCGAAATTAAAGAATCATGAAATTATATTTGACCCTTTTTTATAAAAAAATTCATAATGAAAATAATGCGCTTTAAACATCTATCTCGAAACTTTGATTGCGATCAGGAAAACATTGCAAATGCTTTAAAACATGTATCAGAATAAAGAAATTTTTATTCATTTATATTTTGATTGATCAATTAAACACTTTGAAATGCTCCATATACATTAATTAATATATGTATACATCAGGGTTGGGAAAGTTACTTTGTAAAAGTAACTAGTTACAGTTATTTCATTGAAAAAATAACTAGTTACAGTTACAAGTTACCGATTTTAAAAAATAACTCGTTACAGTTACTCTAAAAGTAACGAGTCGTTACTTTTCAGTTACTTTTTAAAAATAATTATACATTGTTTTAAATATAAGGAGCTTACATTTTATGCACAATTACAGTCAAGTATTTAAAAAAATTCTTGAATGTAATATTGATCGATTTGCTTGCGATTTTGCAATTAACATCAATGTATGAATGATCTTTATATACAACAGTAAAAATAGTTATAGTAAGTTACTAAATCGCGCTTTCGATTGATATGGTCATCTTTTGAAAAATATGTTTCCGTTCATGAAATATTTCAAATTTTTGTTTTCAAGGTTACGAAAATCGTGTTACGTCCGGTAAAGGATACACAGTAGCGTCCTACGGATAATTTTCGCTATTGTTTCGATATTTTCGCTATCTTTTCGATATCTTTCGATATTTTTTTTTGTTTTTTTGTAGATTGTATTTTAATTTGACGAATAAAAGATATAACTTAGCGAGACGCTACCGCGTCTCCTGATAACATCTTGCAAGCATCGGATTCTACTTGTTGATATTTATAATCAAATTGATTATTCGCGATAATCCCCAACCACTATCACGTTCTTGAAATTCTTCAAGCGATGCTAGCGTGGGCTCGATGACGCGGTGCTCAAACCATTCGCGTATATCAGACGTGCGAAAAAGTTCATAGTTTCTCGTATTTATACTTTTATTGGCATGTTTATTACCCGACACAAACTCACCATTAAACACAGTGTTTACTTTAACACTAGTATACTTTTGCAACACTTTTTGCACGTTCTCGATCACAATGTCTTTAGCATTTTCAAGAAATTGACGAGGTTCGATGTGATTACAATTTATGACCGCACTAGTCAATATGCGGCTCTCAATTCCTCGCCATATGAGTCTGTTTTCTACTTCCGGCACCTGCGTGTATAAAACGTCTGCGTATAGTATTCTTCAAATTTTCCAGACGAGCAATTTGGGCGACAAGCGATTGCCGAACTCCGATCGCTAACCGTGGACGTTTAATTCGACTTTGTTCTTCCAATAATGCAATAAATTCATCACATTGCTGCTCCCACACAATGTATTCTTCCATCGAATTTACTCTTGTGGATTGTTCCAACAAACTTACTTCCATCTTGATGCTCTTGCGGAACCTTGATAAAATACTGACAGAGTATGTCTCTTTGCCATGATTTTTATATGATCATTGACACTTGAAATTTTTGATATATTGCATTTTTATGATGATTTCATCTGAGGATGTCACAGCAGCCGTATTGGCGTTTGTGATACATTTTTTGCAAATCGGATAATTTTGTCACGTACGGTTTTGATTCATTAGCGCTTGAAATTTTGGATATGTTGCACTTTGCACATTTTATTTAACCTTCACACTAATTCTAACATTTCATCTGAGAATGATGTCACAGCAGCCCTATTGGCGCTCGTGATACATTTTGCAAATCGGAAAATTTTGTCACGTACGGTTCTGATTCATTAGCGCTTGAAATTTTGAATATGTTGCATTTTGAACACCTGAGAATAATGTCACAGCAGCCGTATTGGCGCTTGTGATACATTTTTTTGCAAATCGGATAATTTTGTATGGGTTTACTCATCACTGGCGACTTCATTAATTTTATCGTTATTTTTGAATTACGATAATTTTTAACGAAATTATAAACAATTAAAATCAAAATACTCATTTTTTACTTGATTCGCGATAATGCAATAATAAAAAATTTTAGAAACATTAAAAAAATGATTTTACAGGGACAACTTTAAACTCTCACATTCCAAAGTTAAAAATTGTCGTAGATTTTTTGAGAAAGTGAGAATTCCACAAGACAAAAATTTTTTATTTTTGTTATATCCCTAAGAGATATAACTATTAAGAAATAATTACTCGTATTACATCCGCTTGACGACGGACACTGACCGCGTAAAAACGCATACGATGCGAGATATACGCGGAACCGAAATTGCTCAACGCGCAAGCAAAGCAGAAAGACTTTGAATCTGCTTCGCTTGCACTTTGGTCCTTGACCAAGGGGGCCTGTTGCCAGGCACCCCTTCCGATCGAGAAAATCCCAAAAAGTGATACTATAAAAACGAAGCAGAAGACGCACCGCTCAGTCGAAAGTCGCTTTCAAGACGCTTTCGCGTCGTTCGTTAAAACGATCTCGCTAGCCGCGTGCGATCTTAACATCTTCTCGCAGTCGCGCGCGATACGCGAAGTTATAGTTAAACAGTGCCGTAAACCAATATACGCACAAGTGTAACAGTGGTGAAACAAATAAAAGTCAAGCGGTTTACTTGAATAAAAGTTTTAATAATAAAAGTGAAGTGCATTTATTTCATCAACCCGAAATAAGTCCTGACGCCCCGGATCCTTATCCTAATTTGGCGCGACCCCTTGTGTCTCACCCGAGGCACACAACATTTTATTTAATTCATGGTTTTCAAAAATTAATAAATTCACCGAAACTAAAAAAAGTAACATTTTATAAAGATTGCAAGCTTTGAAACTCTTTCTTTGGATTTAAATTTTGTTCATTTTTATCAAAGTTGTTTAAATTTTGCTTATTTTTAAAGAAAAATTAAGAGAACTTAATTTTTATAAACAGTATAAATTTACTACATCATGATTGGAATGTCATTAACATTATAATGATATTCAAATGCAAAATAACAATAGATTAATATTAATGTTCATGTACAAAGTACACTACGAAATATTTATAAAATCAACAAAGTGACTATAGAAATGACAAAATCGATCTAACTTTAATAAGTATCAGAAGTGAGCATAGTTATTGACGTTTGTAGTTATGATAAAAGAAATTTATAATTATTTATTTGTAGAGCTCTCTGGTAAGTGATTTTATCTTTTTAACAAAATAATGCGTGCATTTTTTAAGATGTAAAGAAATTTATTAATTATATGGTTATAAATTTGAACTGACAACACTGGCTTCAATTTAGAGTTGTTAATATATGTTTATTTTAACGTTTCGACCATACGGGTTGTGGTCCTTATCAAAAATACAATTGTGATATTCTAAAAAAAACCGATATTGTTACATCAGCCACGCTAATTTTAACAGTTCCTGTCTCAGTGAATGCCACAAATCTGAATCACTTTGCTTTATTGTATTACGTTCAATTTGTCTCCAATTTTTCCCATTTTCAAACAACTTTTCCAAATAATTTTGTAGAAGTTGTTCAAAAACCTCGGGTAGAAGATCAGGTTTTTGTGATTGCGGACCGTAATGACAATCTGTTCCTGACTTTCTTTTACATTTTTGTCGTTCATCAATTTTCCGAGATTTTCTAGTTCTTGCAACTTTAATTTGTCGTCGCTTTTCCAGAATCTCGACAGTAGGAGGAACATTTTTATCCATGCTTTTATGCATTTCCGTAAGACCTTGTTTCGAATTATATTGCAAAACTGCCTCCGCAACTCTAGCATTGTAAGAGCCTCGGTTACTAAAATTAATGCGCTTACCAGCAATTTTTTTGCAGATTATCGAATTGAACGACTCTACAGGATTGTTGGTGTATTTGTACAACAAACCGTCGGAATAAGCGCTTAAATATATGATAGCCTTCTCTACTCTTTGGTAAAGATCGTGTAATTTGAGAAACGGTACATAATTTTTCTTCGTTTCATCAAGGTCACATACGACCGCGTTTCTTACATCGTTTATGTTCACCAAATATATGACTAGGAATGTTTAATATATCTTTTTGTAATTCTCTAGCTTTATCATGGTGAGGTTGCTCTTGTTTATTTCGTAAATCAATTGCTTCTATCACTTCTGTTCGTATGTTCATAATGTTGTTCTTTACAACATTTCGTAGCTGGACAAAACCGCGCTTTCTATGCATTTTTGGCTGAGTTGTCCCTGCTACCGCCTGCAGCTTTTTGCATAGATTGCACAGCAAATGATTGGTGCATTCTATTTTTTTCAAGGTCACCATTTGTTCCCGATATGGTCTGCTATCAATGACGACCTGATAGACGCTGCTATCGCCATCGTCAATAACTATTCTAAAAATTAATCCATGCATTTCCAGGCTACTTTTAAAGCCTTCTGCAATGGCGTCGCTCTTCATACTTGTGGAGCTTGCGTTACGATCGAAATTTCTATAGCATTTATGGTTTTTTGGTTCGATTCCGTTTCGTTCCGCTACATCGTATATCGTGCAATATTTATTGCGGATACCGATAAAAAGAACTTTTTTCGTGTGGTAACCATTAAAGTACCAACACCGGAAAGAGAATCGTAGGCGTGGCCGTACGATCTTTTACTCCAACTATCATCAGCTATTACAGTTATGTACGGAATACCGTTTATAACATCGTTCCTTTCGAGAGCCAGTTGCTTTTCAGTTTGGCCAGCCATTTTCATATTTTCCATGGCTGTTTTCTCAAACTCGTCTACTAACATATCTCGATTTTGATTATAACTTTTATCGGACATACATTGAATATTCATAGCTGCACACAGCTCTTCTAATTGGGCATGGCCAATTCCCACTGTAATAGTTTCTATTGCAGCAGCCATATCAATGCTTAATATTTTCGGATCTTTGGGTTCTGACCAGAATTCGGCTTCAGTATTGCACATTTGGCATTTGAAAGTAAAATGCGTCTTAAACTTTTCGGTTTTAGTTTTTATGAGTTTCCAATTTTTAAATTGGCACTCTATTCCTTTCATATGATTATTGAATACTCTCTGGAGTTCTTTCCATACATGAGAAAAGTCGACAATGCGACGGCCTTCAGGCAAGCGTTCCTGGATACGATTTATATCCAGAGGGCCATTCTCGATAACAAAATAATCATCTTCGCAAAGTTCGATATCTTTATTACAAATATCTGTTTCAGAAATTGACTTTAGGCATTGCACTTTTTGAGTACTAACTTTAGAATCTATTGTATCGAAATTCAATTCCACCGATTTTTGAAAATCGATGGATTCATTGCTAGTATTCTTAGATGTGCTATTCCTAGAGTCATTTTTCTCTTGGCCTTCGGTTTTAGTTTTTAAGACTTTCCAATTAATTTAAATTGGCACTCTATTTCTTTCATATGATTATTGAATGAACTCTGAAGTTCATTCCACATATGAGAAGAGTCGACAATGCGACGCCCTTGAGGCATGCTTTCCTGGATATTATTTATATCCAGAGGGCTATTTTCGATAACAAAATGATTGTTATCTTCGCAAAGTTCGACATTTTTACTACCCGTACCTGTATTTGAATTTGACTCCAGGCATTGCATCGCGGGTACTAACGATTGGATACTAACTTTTCAATCCATTGTATCAGATAGCAATTCTGCCGATTTCTGATTATCGATGGATTCATTGTTAATATCCTTAAATGTGCTATACCTGGAGTCATTTTCCTCTTGTCTCTCTTTCTTCAGCATCCGTCGCCTGCAAAAAAAAATAATGTTAAAATATTGTTAAAAAAATTAAATGTATCAGTTATTATATAATTATCAAAAGATTTTTGTGAAAAATAAATGCAGTCTCTTGTTTATAAATCTATATCTTATTCAAACTATATTATACAATAAAGTTTCAATATAAATATTTTATTTTTATACTAAGCAGAGGATACATAAACCGTATCTGATGTAAAGAAGCAGTTTACGAATAAATAAGTCCGGCATAAAATATCTTCCAGAACGCACATGCAAATCGTTCTGGGAGAAGATATTTTAAAAGCAACTAACAGACGAATAAATCGTCTCTGATATAAAATATCTTTTTTTAATAACCAGAACGCACATGCAATTCGTTCTGAGAGAAGATATTTTTAAAGCAACTAACAGACGAATAAATCGTCTCTGATATAAAATATCTTTTTTTAATAACCAGAACGCACATGCAATTTGTTCTGGGAGAAGATATTTTTAAAGCAACTAACAGACGAATAAATCGTCTCTGATATAAAATATCTTTTTTTAATAACCAGAACGCGCACATGCAAATCGTTCTGGGAGAAGATATTTTTCTTTTTTTTGTTACTACTGCAACTTTATAACTATTAGTATTACTATTGTACTATTGTAACTACTACTTATTATTACTATAATATTTCTACTACTAACAACTATTTAAAATAAGCAAGAGACTGCTTTATATTTCAGAAATTGTTACTTTAGAAAATATGTATATAATGTAAAAAAAATTTATAACAATTGAACTCCATAAATATTGAGTAAGAATATAATCTATATATATATATAAATATATATATACACACACACACACACACATATATATATATATATTTATATATATACAGAGTATCCCAAAAAGATCGGAACACTGAAAAATCTCGAAAAATATACGTTTTACAAAAAAAAGTTTTAGACAAAAGTTATAAAAATCTACTTATTGATCTGATCAGTTTGACCTTGGACAGTGTTACCAAGGTCAGAATAAGGTTACCTTAAATTTCTTAGATGTAATCCTATATCTTTTATTACATATTTTTGTAGCTTATCTCGAAGGCTTTCCAAAACACTATAATAAAATGATTTTTCATAAAGTGCTCTTTGAGTTATAAAGGTTAGAAGCTAACAATTTTTTGACATAAACTATATCTTTATAAAATATTCCATTTTCGATAATCATACGTACTTTTTTGCACAGTATAATAAGAAATCAATTTATTAAAGAAAACAGATAATTGAATATGTAATATTCAATATGCAGCAGCATACTTTTTTTATAAGCAACTGTGTTTTTTTACACCAATTCATTGGTCTCATTATTCCGTGCAAAAAAGATATGATTACCGAAAATGGAATATTTTACAAAGATATTTTATATTTTATGTCAAAAAATTGTTAGCCTTTATAAATCAAAGGGTACTCCATAAAAAATATTTTTATTAGTGTTTTGGAAAGCTCTCCAGATAAGCTACAAGAATATGTAATAAAAATTATAGGATTTCATCTAAAAAATTCAAGGTGACCTTATTCTGACCTTGGTAACGCCGTCCAAGGTCAAACTGATAAGATCAATAAATAGATTTTTTATAACTTTTGTCTGAATCTTTTTTCTGTAAAACGTATACTTTTCGAGATTTTTCAGTGTTCCGATCCTTTTTGGGACACTCTGTATATATATATATATATATATATATATATATATATATATTATAATATATACACATACCTATTGATTTATTTAGCAATCTGTCTATCTATCGAACTATCTATCATCTATCGATCAACCTATCTATCTATCTATCTATCTATTGATTTATCTGTCTCTTCTTTCTTTTCTACATTGCATTCTTTTATATATGTACACGTATATAATAATTTTTTAAAAATATTGTACATTACAAAAGTAAAAATAATTAAATTTATAATCTAATAATATATAAAAATCTTTTATGAATATAATAATTACAAAGTTTTAGTAGATAATTTTTTGTAATAAATAAATGATTTATTCTTATCTAAATACTGCTCTGTTTTGATAATAATAGCATTATTATGTATTCAATCTCTAAAATACTTTTATATAAATCATTACAAAGAATTATTTACTTTATAATCAATTATAATTATTATAGATAGGCCTGTTTATACACATACACAGACATATATATATATTGTGTGTAAGTGTGTGTATGTGTATAAACAGGCCTATCTATAATAATTATAATTGATTATAAAGTAAATAATTATTTACTTTATAATCAATTATAATTATTATAGATAGGCCTGTTTATACACATACACAGACATATATATATATTGTGTGTAAGTGTGTGTATGTGTATAAACAGGCCTATCTATAATAATTATAATTGATTATAAAGTAAATAATTCTTTGTAATAAATGATTTATATAAAAGTATTTTAGAGATTGAATACATAATAATGCTATTATTATCAAAACAGAGCAGTAGTTAGATAAGAATATATCATATAAATCATTTATTTATTACAAAAAATTATCTACTAAAACTTTGTAATCATTATATTCATAAAAGATTTTTATATATTATTAGATTATAAATTTAATTATTTTTACTTTTGTAATGTACAATATTTTTGAAAAATTATTATATACGTGTACATATATAAAAGAATGCAATGTAGAAAAGAGAGAAGAGATAGATAGATCGATCGATAGATAGATAGATAGATAGATAGGTTGATCGATAGATGATAGATAGTTCAATAGATAAACATATTGCTAAATAAATCAATAGGTATGTATATATATATATATATATATATATATATATATTCAGCATTGCCGACAGCACCAGGTTGATAATCCCTGAACAGGGCCCAGGACTTATAATTTTGCAATTTTTTTGAATAAAATAATTTATTCATGAAACTAATAAAATTATAACAAGAATATGTAATAAGAATATTTTTAAATTGATCTGTGTATTGGTTTAATTTATCGTCATCGAAGAGGAAAGAAGAAAAATCTCCGATTACGTTTATTTGTCAATCATAATTAAAAATATTCGAAAAATCATATGCTTTTGTTTTGTAATTGTCAATCTAATCTTTGATTGACTTTGCACGATAAGAAAATTAGTTATATTTTACAATTTTACATTATAAATGTTGATAAAAATTCAAGTTGTGAACTTTGACTTCGGAATCGAGCAAATTCAATCGAAGATAGTATCGACAATTTATCATTTGATCGAATATCTGATTGATAAGAAATAAACATAATCGGAGATTTTCTTTTCCTTCCCCTTTGATGACGCGATAAATTGAACCAATATATTGATCAATTTAATAAAATTATTCTTATTAGTTTGATGAATAATTATTTTATTCATAAAATAGATTGCAAAAATAAAATCTTGGGCTTTTTTGTACGTGGATATCATTCTAATGCTACGGGCAGTGTAGGCACATTTGAAAATCTATATTTATAATTGTGCAAAAAATTATATACAGGGTGTCCGGTGACTCGTGTTCCAACTCTCGTAGATAGGTAGAGTGGGCCAAACCGAGACGAAAAGTCCTGTAGCATTTTGCGAAATTCTTAATAATTAATGATTTATTCATAAAAAACGTCGGCCAATTGTACGCGTCTTCACTCGGAGGCGGAGACGTCACTAGGCGCCCGGCGCCGTCATTAAGCGCGCTGGGCGGAGCGTTCGACAAAAGACAAGCCCGATCAGGACGGCTGTGTATGTGCTTATAAAGTGGAGGCTTGAAAAATTATTTTTTACAATTTTAAAATTTCGACCTCATATTTGGTAATGTACTATAAAAAATACGTAAAATTACTAATATAAAAATAAGTGTAAAATTACATGATAAATAATAAAAAAATATTACATTTCCATTATTTATCGCGTAATTCGGCATTTATTGTTAATGTAATTTTACATAACTTTTTGTGTATCTCGAAATTCAGAATGCATAGGAAACAGAAATTCGATGCAAGTTACACGATAATACTCGGATACGTTTAGTCGAAATTTTAATATGAATAACAAATAGTCATTCTCTCAAGAAACTCTCTCTCTCTCTCTCTCACTCTCTCTCACTCTCTCTCTCTCTCACTCTCTCTCTCTCACCCTCTCTCTCTCACTCTCTCACTCTCTCTCTCTCTCTCTCTCTCTCTCTCTCTCTCTCTCGTGGCATATTTGTCATCTTTTCCTCACCACCTTGCGGTAGATAACATGGCGCATTTTTTTTTAAGTGGTATCCCCAATAGGTCTAATTCACTCTCATATTTTAATTCAACAGTTGTTCGAAGTGATTTCCTCCTTCGCGCGAACACAATTCGGCTCTTCGAACCATATTTCGCGTAGCGCGATACGTCATTTCCGGCGTGATGCTATTAAAAGCAGCGAGAATTGCTTCTCGTACCTCTGCTTCTGTGCTATCACGCCTGTGCTCGACTAAATTTTTAATGTGTCCCCACACGAAATAGTCGAACACATTGAGATCTGGCGATCGCGCCGGCCAAATAATTGGTCTACCTCGACAGATCCACATGTCGGGATAGTGCGCATTCAAAAAATCGCGCACTTGACGCGCGAAATGCGCAGGTGTCCCGTCATGTTGGAAAATGAGGCCTGCTCTTACATCGAGAGGGACATCCTCGAGTGAATCACATAACTCATTTTCCAGGAAACGTCGGTAGAATTCACCATTTAGTCGCGGCGGTAAGAAATAAGGGCCGATCTAAAAAAACGTCACAAAAGAATTTATTAAAGTTGCAATGGAAAATTTCTTAATTAATAAGAAAATTTATTATTTACAATTTGGTTTCCAATTATTCCTGCCCACACGTTTGTGGTCCACCGATACTGAAATGCCTATTGTCGAATAACGTGCAAGTTTTTTTTCCGCCCAATAATAATTTTGGCTATTAAGTACGCTGTTCGGTGTAGGTAAACCTCGCTTTGTCTGTCCAGAGAATGCAATCCGGAAAAGATTATCTCGCCGGCATTGAGCATAAAATCCTACGCATTTTCATAGATTGTTGATATTTATTAAATTTTTAATAACGCGAAAACATGAAATAAACATGAAAAAAATATCTTCACAAAAGTAGACGTGCGATGCTCTATTCTCGATAAAAGTTGTACCCGCTGAAAATAATACGGGTGCAATCCGTTTTGGCGTAGAGTACGGTGCACCACGTATCGCGAGAGACCGAGTGTCCGAGCTGCACGGCGCACATTGTTCCGGGGATTCTCTTTGAACTTTCTCAGAATTCTTTCTTCCGCGTTTACATCATAATGCAATGGTACATTTGCATTTCGACGATTTGGAAGAATATTTCCTGTCTCGCACGTTGAACACATCTTAATATGGTGAGAAGGATATCGCTCACGCCCGGGGAATCTCTCCGCGTAAATGCAAACCGCGGCACGAGCCTTTTCTCCGATTAATTCGTACGCAATAATTATACCAGTATACTCCTTTGTAATTATTGTATTTCATTTCTTATCAGGCATGTGTGATCGCGACCGAATGCAAGGCATAAGCATTTTAAACAAATAAATGTTTGTAAGCTGGTAACATTTGTTTTGTTATTCATTTGTTATCATTTTCTTCTTTATCCCGTTGTTTCTCGACACTAGTCGCTGCCCAGCATTCGACGTATACGTCTCGACAAAAGATTAAATTAAATATTAAGAAATGTATACTACAAGGGAGTACACAGATATGATTATCGCATACGGTTTAGCCGGAGAAAATGCTCGTGCCGCGGCTCGCATTTACGCGGCGAGATTCCCCGGACGTGAGCGATATCCTTCTCACCAATTAATATTGAGATGTGTTCAACGCGCGAGAGAGACTGGAAATGTTCTTCCAAATCGTCGAAATGCAAATGTACCATTGCATTACGATGTAAATGCGGAAGAAAGAATCCTAAGAGAGTTTGAAGAGAATCCCAGGAGCAGTGTGCGACGTGCAGCTCGGATACGAAGACCAATTATTTGGCCGGCGCGATCGCCAGATCTCAATGTGCTCGACTATTTCGTGTGGGGACACATTAAAAATTTAGTCGAGCACAGGCGTGATAGCACAGAAGCAGAGGTACGAGAAGCAATTCTCGCTGCTTTTAATAGCATCACGCCGGAAATGACGTATCGCGCTACGCGAAATATGGTTCGAAGAGCCGAATTGTGTTCGCGCGAAGGAGGAAATCACTTCGAACAACTGTTGAATTAAAATATGAGAGTGAATTAGACCTATTGGGGATACCACTTAAAAAAAAATGCGCCATGTTATCTACCGCAAGGTGGTGAGGAAAAGATGACAAATATGCCACGAGAGAGAGAGAGAGAGAGAGAGAGAGAGAGTGTGTGAGAGAGTGAGAGAGAGAGGGTGAGAGAGAGAGAGAGTGAGAGAGAGAGAGAGTGAGAGAGAGTGAGAGAGAGAGAGAGAGAGAGTTTCTTGAGAGAATGACTATTTGTTATTCATATTAAAATTTCGACTAAACGTATCCGAGTATTATCGTGTAACTTGCATCGAATTTCTGTTTCCTATGCATTCTGAATTTCGAGATACACAAAAAGTTATGTAAAATTACATTAACAATAAATGCCGAATTACGCGATAAATAATGGAAATGTAATATTTTTTTATTATTTATCATGTAATTTTACACTTATTTTTATATTAGTAATTTTACGTATTTTTTATAGTACATTACCAAATATGAGGTCGAAATTTTAAAATTGTAAAAAATAATTTTTCAAGCCTCCACTTTATAAGCACATACACAGCCGTCCTGATCGGGCTTGTCTTTTGTCGAACGCTCCGCCCAGCGCGCTTAATGACGGCGCCGGGCGCCTAGTGACGTCTCCGCCTCCGAGTGAAGACGCGTACAATTGGCCGACGTTTTTTATGAATAAATCATTAATTATTAAGAATTTCGCAAAATGCTACAGGACTTTTCGTCTCGGTTTGGCCCACTCTACCTATCTACGAGAGTTGGAACACGAGTCACCGGACACCCTGTATACAGGGTGTTCGGCAACAGGTGGGCCAAAATGTAAGGAGTGGTTCTACATGATAAAATAAGACGAAAATCAAGAATGACAAAATTGCGTCCGAGACTTTGTTTATTAATTATAAATATTTTAAACTTCGCATTAAGGGCGCCTCACGCACGGAAATTTTCCGATATTTTGCGTGCGTAAGGTACATCGGTAGAGTCGCCGTCAAAATACACTGTGACGCATAAGTATACAAAAACTTACATCGTAACAGTTGATGTATATTTTGCAAAATGTAAAATATTTATAATTAATAAACAAAGTCTCGAACGCAATTTTGTCATTCTTGATTTTTGTCTTATTTTATCATGTAGAATCACTCCTTACATTTTGGCCCACCTGTTACCAAACACCCTGTATATATATATATATGAAGATAAAATTATATATATATATATATATATATATATATATATATATAATTTTTTGCACAATTATAAATATAGATTTTCAAATGTACCTACACTGCCTGTAGCATTAGAATGATATCCACGTACAAAAAAGCCCAAGATTTTATTTTTGCAATCTATTTTATGAATAAAATAATTATTCATCAAACTAATAAGAATATATAATAAGAATAATTTTTTAAATTGATCAATATATTGGTTCAATTTATCGTGTCATCAAAGGGAAAGGAAAGGAAAATCTCCGATTATGTTTATTTCTTATCAATCAGATATTCGATCAAATGATAAATTGTCGATACTATCTTCGATTGAATTTGCTCGATTCCGAAATCAAAGTTTACAACTTGAATTTTTATCAACATTTATAATGTAAAATTGTAAAATATAACTAATTTTCTAATCGTGCGAAGTCAATCAAAGATTAGATTGACAATTACAAAACAAAAGCATATGATTTTTCGAATATTTTTAACGTAATCGGAGATTTTCCTTCTTTCCTCTTCGATGACGATAAATTAAACCAATACACAGATCAATTTAAAAATATTCTTATTACATATTCTTGTTATAAATTTATTAGTTTCATGAATAAATTATTTTATTCAAAAAAATTGCAAAAATTTAAGTCCTGGGCCCTGTGCGGGGATTATTAACCTGGTGCTGTCGGGCAATGCTGAGTAATTATATATCCTGGTGCTGCGGCGGTGCAAGGGGGGGGGAGAGCGACATTTATCGCCATCATCACATCCTCGCGTCCGCTGGCAACGACGGCCATCGCATCATGCAAAAAAGGCAGTATGTCCTACGCGGACTTGAACCCTAGTTCGCACGATGATAATCCCACGCTCTAAATTGGGGCCACAGAACTCTTGTATCAATATGGATTTTCATGAGATATTTGAATTAAAGAGAAATGTTTTAGTAAAAATATTATTCATCTACTTATTTCAAAAAGATAAAATAAAAAACAAAACTACTTTTATCTGTTTGAAATAAGTGGATGGTTTATATATTTGTTCTATGTGACGAAACGTAAAATAATTTATAGTATTATTGGCGCTATATACGTTTTATGATATCAATATGGATTTTTATATTTGAATTAAAAAGAAATATTTTTTAGAAAAAATTCGTCCACTTATTTTAAAAAGAATACAAAATAAAACTACTTTTATCTTTTTGAAATAAGTGGATAAATAATATTTTTTCTAAAAAATTTTTTTAAATTCAAATAGCTCATAAAACACCATATCGATATTGTAACGGCGCAGCCGTTACTAACGCCTCGTGGGCCGATCAGCCGCCCGCCACGTGAGGCTTTGGCGCCTAAAGGCGCCCCTAATCGTTCCACACGGGCCGCCCCACCCCGGGGACGCCCCACCGCGATCCCGGCGCGGTACCCCCGCCACGGACTCGACGCGGAGTAGGGGACCGCCGGACGGGTATATAAGCCGGCTCGGCGGACGAGCTGGCACCAGTCCCGTTCCAAATCTCCCAGACCAGGCAACGGGCTTCTCGTTGTGAAAGTGCCGGGTTTCTCGGTCGCTGGTTCCTACCGTTAGTATCGGGCAACGGGTTTCTCGTTGTAACACCGGGTTTCCCGGTTTCCGGTCTCCTCCTGTAATACGCCGGGCGACGGGCTTCTCGTCGTTACACTGGGTTTCCCAGTTTCCGGTCCATCCTGCTATCCGCCGGGCGACGGGTTTCTCGTCGTTACACTGGGTTTCCCGGTTTCCGGTTCATCCTGCTAACATCCGGGCGACGGGCTTCTCGTCGTTATACTGGGTTTCCCGGTTTCCGGACATCCTTATAAGGCTATATGCCGCCGCACGTTGGCTTCACCGCTCTCCGTTTGGAATAAAGGCGTTACGCCCCGTACCTAGTATCTCCAGCATCGTATACCGGGTAAATTGTAAGTCCCATCAGGACACCGCTATAGGCTATGCGCCTCCACCTGTTGTATCTCCAGCATCGTATACCGGGTAATTCGTAAGTCCCATCAGGACACCGCTACAGGCTATGCGCCTCCGCCTGTTGTATCTCCAGTATCGTATACCGGGTAACTTGTAAGTCCCATCTGGACACCGTTATAGGCTATACGCCTCCGAGCTTGTAAATACACCGGACGCTCCGTTCGAGCCTCACGCTTTGTACATATACCGGGTAGCTCTAAAGTTCTTTGTTCAGGCTTTACGCCACCGGACGTTCCGTTCGAGCCTCACGCTTTGTACATATACCGGGTAGCTCTTAAGTTCTTTGTTCAGGCTTTACGCCACCGGACGCTCCGTTCGAGCCTCACGCTTTGTACATATACCGGGTAGCTCTTAAGTTCTTTGTTCAGGCTTTACGCCACCGGACGCTCCGTTCGATCCTCACGCTTTGTACATATACCGGGTAGCTCTTAAGTTTTTTGTTCAGGCTTTACGCCACCGGACGCTCCGTGCGATCACCGTTCACTACGTATACCAGCGATCCGCTAAACCCGTAGGATGACCTGTACCCTGCTATTAAACATTCTTTTCGTTGTTCTTTTTATTTGAATAAACCCACTATTTTTTATATTAAGGAATAAGCGAGTCTGACTTTCCCCCTTCCTTCCGAATCCTGGAACCGGCGAGCCGATCCGCGGCGTCGGGAAAGGTGAACCGTTACATGGCGCCCGAACAGGGACCTGCCCAGTGGAGATTCCGACTTGCTTAGACCTGTTTAAATGCCCGCGTGGATTAACCGATTGTCAAAACCCGAAGCCATTGCCTTGGCCGAGAGGCACGGGCTTGAGAGTCAGGGGACTCTTGACGAGATCCGCCGACTCCTCCGCCGATTTGTCGGGCAAAACCCCGCGTTATTCCAAACTCGTATGACCGTGCCCACTATTCGCGTCGGGATGGCCACTGAAGGCCCAACCAAGGACGAAGGACCTACCTCCCCGACACTCATCGAACCAGCCAAGGTCATGAATCAGATCCGGAAATGGGGGTGCCATTTTGATGGCAAAGACCCCTTGGCATTCCTCGAACGCACAGAAGAGCTGTGCCTGGGGTACGGATACACCGACGCCCAGATGCTACTGGGACTACCAGAACTCCTACGGGGAGATGCCCTGCTATGGTATCGCAACATCCGCGATACCATAGCCAGCTGGGCCGACTTTCGACAAGCCATCCGTCGGCAATACTTGCCGAGCGGGTACGAACGGCAAATGAAAATGACGATCCAGGGACGACAACAACGCCCGAAGGAGTCCTTCCAGAGGTACGCTACCGAGGTCCTGACAATGATGAGACGGGCTGGGGGATATTCACCCCTGGATCAATTAGAACAGTTATATGAGAACATGGACCCGGAGTACCAACTGCACATCCGTCGAACCGACGTGCTCAGCGTCGGAGACCTCAGCTTCCGAGCCGCCGAATACGAGGAGGTCGACCGACGCAGGCAAGAACGGCGAAAGGACACCCTGCCGAGTCACACCCCGGTCGTAGCTTCCGCGACCTATAGTCGGGAGGAATGTTGCTGGCGGTGTAAACAACGAGGGCATACCCGCATAAATTGTAAGAGACCGCCTAAGAAATTCTGCTCCAAATGCAGCAAAGACGGGGTCCTTACCCGCGACTGTCACCCCCCGACGGGAAACGGGGCGCGGGCCGGAGACGTCGCGGCCGTCGTCCAGCCCGACTCTGCTTAAACTATAATCCAAGACCGCACCTCCTGATCTAGATCGCCGGGCAGCAGTATTGGGGCCTCCTCGATTCCGGCTCGGAGATATCATTTCTTAATGCCAACACAGCCCGCCGAGTTAGCCGCACATCATCGAGTCCAGACCCCAGGGCAACAGAGATACGCCTGGCCGACGGGACCCAGGTCCCTATCGTCGAGACTATCGAGACAACGGTTAAGTTGCAAGGAAAATCGCACCGACACCGCTTCTCCGTGCTCCCGCAACTGGACAATGCCGTGTTAATAGGCGTGGACCTCTGGTCAAAACTAGGGGTAGAATTGCGCCCACCGCCCAAGTCCATCACTCATGCCACGACCAAGGAGGGGGCCGCCACGGCCAGCATCAGGCCGGGCACCGCCAGTGAAGCGCTAAAGCTACAAGCCTTCCTGAGTAGCGAGCTCCCAAAATTCGAAGCAGTCCGCGGCCCGACTGACAAAGCCGTCCACCAAATTCGGCTCAAGCCGGGGCCGCCTATCAAACAGCGGTACCGTCCCCGCAATCCGGCCATGCAGACCGTCATCGACCAGGAGGTCCGAAGGGGTCATTGAGCCCTCCACCAGCGCCTGGAGCTCCCCGATAGTACTGGCCAAGAAAAAGGACGGGACCTACCGGTTTTGCATCGATTTCCGCCGGCTAAACGCGGCCTCCGAGAAAGATGCCTACCCGCTGCCTCATATTACCGCCACGTTGGATAAGCTGCGAGGCGCACACTATTTATCCACGTTGGACTTACGCAGCGGGTATTGGCAGGTACCGCTGACGCCGGAGAGCCGCCCCGCAACCGCCTTTACTGTGCCAGGGAGAGGGCTGATGCAGTTCCGTGTCATGCCGTTCGGACTGCACTCAGCCCCAGCCACCTTCCAGCGATTACTCGATACCGTGCTGGGACCTGCCTTGGAACCCCACGTCCTCGTTTACCTGGATGACATAGTCGTCGCATCACGCACCTTCGAGGAACACCTGGGCCATCTGGCCGAAGTTTTTCGTCGCCTGCGAGACGCCCGACTGCGCCTCAACCCGGAGAAGTGCCATTTCTGCCGACCAAGTCTCCGGTACCTCGGGCACGTGATCGATCGCCACGGAATCCGGACAGACCCGGAGAAGGTGAGGGCCATTACCGATTGGCCCGTCCCCACGACCCTCCGCAGGGTACGACAGTTCCTGAGGGTAGCGTCGTGGTACCGCCGATTTATCGCCGACTTCTCCACCATCGCCGCCCCCCTCACTCGCCTCACCAAGAAGGGGGCACGCTGGAACTGGGCCGTGGAAGAAGAAACCGCGTTCCAGAAATTAAAACAGGCGCTAACCACCGCCCCCGTCCTCGCCTGTCCGGATTTTACCCAACCATTTGTACTCCAGACCGACGCCAGCACCCACGGGTTAGGAGCCGTGCTGACTCAGCACCTCGGCGAGGGAGAACGAGTCATCTCGTACGCCAGCCGAACCCTCAACGCGGCAGAGCGAAATTATAGCGCCACCGAGCTGGAATGCTTGGCCGTCGTGTGGGGCATACGCCGAATGCGGGATTACCTCGAGGGCTACAGGTTCACCGTCGTGACCGACCACCAAGCTCTAAAATGGTTGCAACGAATCGAGGCCCCTACCGGGCGACTGGCCCGCTGGATGTTCGAGTTGCAACAGCACGGCTTCAACATCCAGTACCGGCGAGGTACGCTCAACCAAGTGGCGGACGCTCTCTCTCGCCTCCCGGAAGCCTTAGCCGTGACCCGGCCGAAATGCCGGTGGTACCACCGAAAGTTAACCGAGGTACAAAGACACCCAACCGAGCACCCGGACTACAAGGTACAGAACCGACAGTTATATCGGTACATCCTCCATGATCTGGACTTCCGGGAGACGCCAGCTGAGGAACAGTGGAAGCGGTGCGTACCTACGGATCAACGGCCTGCGCTACTGCAACGAATGCACGACGACCCGGCCGCCGGACACCTGGGCATCTCTAAAACACTTGCTCGGGTGGCCCAACTCTATTATTGGCCCGGCATGTTTTGGGAGATTGCCCGGTATGTCCGAGGATGCACTAATTGTGCGCGGCATAAGGCCTGCCAACAACGACCGGCTGGGCGGATGATGGCCACCCCCGTCCGAACACCGTGGGAACAAACCGCCGTAGATCTGATCGGCCCCCTGCCTCGATCGAATAGCGGCCATACCTGGCTGTTAACCATCCAGGACCGATTTAGCAAGTGGGTCGAGATGGTCCCACTCCGGAAAGCCACCGCCGTCGCGGTGGCCCGAGCGCTTACCGACCGGCTAATATACCGACACGGATGTCCGACCACCCTCGTGTCCGATAACGGGACCCAATTCATCGCACGACGCGTCGAGTCCTTGCTAGCCGCCTATGGGATCCAGCATCGGACATCCCCCGTATACACGCCACAATGTAACCCGGTAGAACGAGCCAACCGCACGATCAAAACAATGATCAGCCAATACGTCGGCCGACGGCACAAGGATTGGGACGAGCGAATTCCCGCCTTGCAATTCGCCGTCAACACCGCCCGACACGAGGCCACCGGATACACCCCGGCCTACATAATACACGGCCGGGAGCTCGCCCGACCGCACCCGGAGGACCGACCGGGAACCGCACCGGCCCCAGGACCCAGCACCCGCCAGACCCAGCTGGAGGACGCCTACGAAGTGGTCCGGATCCACCTCGCACGGACCTTCCACCGACAAGAAAAACCATACAACATGCGGCGACGAGACTGGCGACCGCAGCTGGGCGACCGCGTATGGAAGCGGGACCGCCTCCTATCCAACAAGGCCGACGCGTTTAACGCCAAGTTAGCCCCGAAATATAGCGGGCCGATGACGGTTCGACGGATTATATCCCCGGTGATCGTCGACCTGAAGGACGCCCGAGGACGATGGCACCGCCACATCCACGTGCAGGACCTCAAGACGGCACCGGAGGAAGGGGACGAGGACATTAGCGGGACTTAGCCCCCGGACCAGCAGCCGCAGCTCCTCCAGCACACCGCCCTGCCCCCCCCCCCGCCATCTCGCGGCCCTCCATAACAACCTCCCGACTCGGCCGGTACAAAAGTAAGACCGCCTAACGTGGGCACAAACCTCCTCCGGCACACCCACCCCCCGCCATCTCGCGGCCTCCGACGCAACCTGCGACGGCTCACCGACGGACCGCGTAGTCCGACCCCCCGCCGCTAGGATCCGCAGGAGGAATTTGATTTCGCGCACTCGAAAAACCCCCCGCAGGGGTATATAAGGGAGCCGGGTCAATGACCCGGCACATACTGCCACGATGAGCGATAACGCTAACATCCAGGCACTTTTTGGAGACTTGTCCTCCGATGAGGGCGACGGACCGATCGCCGAACCGACGGGGCCAACCGACAACCAGGCCCCGGCGGCGCCGGTCCGGCTCCCGCGGCCGGGGATCTCGGTGCAGCGGTCCGACGCGCAGCAGGAACGCCGAAGGGCTATTCTGCTGACCGCGCCGCCGCCACCGCCGGGACCACGGCCGGGGAGAGTCCGGACCGGACCGTCACGACGGCCCGCCGCCCCTCCAACACCGCCAACCCGGGGCCTCCGCGAGGGGGTGGCGGGGGTGGGGGTCGTTACTGCAGTGGCGGCACCCTCCTCCCAACCACCCACTCGAGAGACCCACGGACCGCCTCCCGCGGCGCCCCCCGTCAAGGTCCTCCTTGACGACGGGCACGTGGTGACGGTCCCGTGGTTTTGCGCGCTCATAACCCGGAAGTTCCGGGCCACCTCCCCTTCCGGGCGGTGGATCATCCGGTTCGACCGTTTCGGTCGGCCGCGTATGATCCGCCGTCTTGAGAGGGGGTAATGTAACGGCGCAGCCGTTACTAACGCCTCGCGGGCCGATCAGCCGCCCGCCACGTGAGGCTTTGGCGCCTAAAGGCGCCCCTAATCGTTCCACACGGGCCGCCCCACCCCGGGGACGCCCCACCGCGATCCCGGCGCGGTACCCCCGCCACGGACTCGACGCGGAGTAGGGGACCGCCGGACGGGTATATAAGCCGGCTCGGCGGACGAGCTGGCACCAGTCCCGTTCCAAATCTCCCAGACCAGGCAACGGGCTTCTCGTTGTGAAAGTGCCGGGTTTCTCGGTCGCTGGTTCCTACCGTTAGTATTGGGCAACGGGTTTCTCGTTGTAACACCGGGTTTCCCGGTTTCCGGTCTCCTCCTGTAATACGCCGGGCGACGGGCTTCTCGTCGTTACACTGGGTTTCCCAGTTTCCGGTCCATCCTGCTATCCGCCGGGCGACGGGTTTCTCGTCGTTACACTGGGTTTCCCGGTTTCCGGTTCATCCTGCTAACATCCGGGCGACGGGCTTCTCGTCGTTATACTGGGTTTCCCGGTTTCCGGACATCCTTATAAGGCTATATGCCGCCGCACGTTGGCTTCACCGCTCTCCGTTTGGAATAAAGGCGTTACGCCCCGTACCTAGTATCTCCAGCATCGTATACCGGGTAAATTGTAAGTCCCATCAGGACACCGCTATAGGCTATGCGCCTCCACCTGTTGTATCTCCAGCATCGTATACCGGGTAATTCGTAAGTCCCATCAGGACACCGCTACAGGCTATGCGCCTCCGCCTGTTGTATCTCCAGTACCGTATACCGGGTAACTTGTAAGTCCCATCTGGACGCCGTTATAGGCTATATGCCTCCGAGCTTGTAAATACACCGGACGCTCCGTTCGAGCCTCACGCTTTGTACATATACCGGGTAGCTCTTAAGTTCTTTGTTCAGGCTTTACGCCACCGGACGCTCCGTTCGAGCCTCACGCTTTGTACATATACCGGGTAGCTCTTAAGTTCTTTGTTCAGGCTTTACGCCACCGGACGCTCCGTTCGAGCCTCACGCTTTGTACATATACCGGGTAGCTCTTAAGTTCTTTGTTCAGGCTTTACGCCACCGGACGCTCCGTTCGATCCTCACGCTTTGTACATATACCGGGTAGCTCTTAAGTTCTTTGTTCAGGCTTTACGCCACCGGACGCTCCGTGCGATCACCGTTTACTACGTATACCAGCGATCCGCTAAACCCGTAGGATGACCTGTATCCTGCTATTAAACATTCTTTTCGTTGTTCTTTTTATTCGAATAAACCCACTATTTTTTATATTAAGGAATAAGCGAGTCTGACTTTCCCCCTTCCTCCCGAATCCTGGAACCGGCGAGCCGATCCGCGGCGTCGGGAAAGGTGAACCGTTACAATATCATAAATCGTATATAGCACCAATAATACTACAAATTGTTTTACGTTTCTTTACATAAAAAATATATAAACCATCCACTTATTTCCAAAAGATAAAAGTAGTTTTATTTTGTATCTTATCTTTTTGAAATAAGTGGATGAATAATATTTTTTTTTTAAATTATTTCTTTTTAATTCAAATATCTCATAAAAATCTATATTGATAACATGAATCCCGTGGCGTTAATTTAGAGCGTGGGATTACCACCGTGCGAATTAGGGTTCAAAACCGAGAAAAACTTTTTTTTTTGTATAGTATATCAGACATGTTTTTTTTTATTATATACATTTATAATTATATATGATTATATATAATTATTAAATATAATTATTATATATAATTATTAAATATAATTATTATATATAATTATTATATATAATTATTATATATAATTATTATATATAATTATTATATATAATTATATATAATCATATATAATTATAAATGTATATATAATTATATATAAATAAAAAATTCTCCTGCAATCTTTCAAAGCGAAAGCGAAAGACACAGTAAAGAAAAAAAAGTAACATTGAATATGTGTGTGTGTGTGTGTGTGTGTGCGCGCCGTGCGGCAACACCTTATTTGCAAACAAATAACAATCAGCCGCGCGACAACAACGCACGAACTCGGGAGATGTGCAGTCCACTTTTCGTCGCCGAAGACAAAGGAACCAAAGATGCAGCGACGTAAGTATTTCACATAATCTCTCTCTCTCTCTCTCTCTCCCTTTTTTTATCTAATAATTTTTTTTTTCTAATTATTTTAGCAAGAAGTGAAGGATACGTCATCCCGAAGAGGAAGACAGCGGACGCGAAGATGGCGACGGCGCCGCTGCCAGCGGACGCGAAGACGGTGACGGCGCCGCTGCCAGCGAACGCGAGGACGGCGACGGCACCGCTGCCAGCGGACGCGAAGACGGTGACGGCGCCGCTGCCAGCGGACGCGAGGACGGCGACGGCGCCGCTGCCAGCGGACGCAAGGACAGCGACGGCGCCGCTGCCAGCAGATGCGAGGACGGCGACGACGCCGCTGCCAGCGGATGCGAGGACGGCGACGACGCCGCTGCTAGCGGACGCGAGAACGGCGACGGCGCCGCTGCCAGCGGACGCGAGAATAATGATGACCTCGCTGCCAGCGGACGCGAGGATGATAATGAGTATGTATATATCCGGTCTTTTATGTACACTCTGTGTATGTATATTTACACACACACACGCACACACACACACACACACACACATCTCTGTGTGTTTTTGTCTCTGTCTCTTCTCTCTTTTGTACATTGCATTTTTTCATACATGCACAAAAAATATTTTTAACATTACATAAATAAAAATAATTACATACATGTATGTATGTATGTATGTAATTATTTTTATTTATGTAATGCAGAAAATATTTATTATTATATACGTCTGCATGTATGAAAGAATGTAATGTAGAAAAGAAAGAAGAGACAGAGAGACAGGAACATATATATGTATAGATACATAATAACAAAAATTGGGAACATTCTAAAAATGATGGCCTCTCTCAATATTTTCACTCAGGAAAAATCGTCTCCAAATGATACCAGGAATCTGCCATAAACTTTTTCGCCAGTTCTGGGGCACCCAGTATATATATACATACCAATATATCTATATATGGTGTCCCAGAACTGGCGAGAAAGTTTATGGCAGATTCCTGGTATTATTTGGAGACGATTTTTCCTGAGTGAAAATATTGAGAGAGGCCATCATTTTTAGAATGTTCCCAATTTTTGTTATTATGTATCTATATAAGCCTTATAAATTCTAAAAGCAAACTATCTAAAATTAATTGAATATTGTAGTTCTATTAATTTCCACAAGGCTTAGTTTCCAAAAAAGCCTTTATTTTAAACTGCTCTAATTCGAGAATATAATTTGATAAATATAATTCGAGAATTATTGGTGTCTCGACATTTTCACGGAGGAAAAATCGTCTCGGAATGATACCAAAAATCTGTCAAAAGCTTTTTCGCCAGTTCTGGGACACCCTGTGTATGTATATATATATATATATATATATATATATATATATATGTAAATATAAAATTTCTTTTTTTTGCAGCGAATTAACACCGCGGTGCGTAAGGCGGTAAACAAGGAGCGGGCGCGCCAATACGTAAATACGCCGATCGCCGCCTTCATACTCCCGCAGCACCAGGATACGTACGTGCGCCGCCGACAACACCAGGATATATACCGCCAGCAGCACTAGGATACGTGACTGCACCGCCGGCAACATCAGGATATATATTTGCACCGCCGGCAGCACCAGGATATATATATGCACCGCCGACAACCAGGATATATATCCGCATCGCCAGCAGCACCAGGATATATATCTGCACCGCCGGCAGCACCAGGATACGTGTGCGCACCACCGGCAGCACCAGGATACATATCCGCACCGCCGGCAGCACCGGGATACGTGTCCGCACCGCCGGCAACACCAGGATACGTGTCCGCACCGCCGGCAGCACCAGGATATATATCCCCACCGCCGGCAGCACCAGGATACGTGTCCGCACCACTGGCAGCATTAGGATACATATCCGCACCGCCGACAGCACCAGGATACGTGTCCGCACCGCCGACAGCACCAGGATACGTGTCCGCACCGCCAACAGCACCAGGATATATATCCGCACCGCCGGCAGCACCAGGATACGTGTCCGCACCGCCGGCAGCACCAGGATATATATCCGCACCGCCGGCAGCACCAGGATATATGCCTGCCTAGATTTATTTTATTACATTTTTTTTCATTTTATTTTATTACATATTAGTCACACTTAACTTATTCGATTTTTCAATAACTGTGTACTTGGAGGTCGATAAAGAACTCGTCCCACTAAGAACAGAAATAATCCTTCGATCGGTACAATCGTTGAATAGTTAGAAATCATTTATATGATTTCTTCCTTGTCTCTTAAAATGGACTAGTTACAACATCATCAACGATTGTACCGATCAAAGGATTATTTCTGTTCTTAGTGGGACGAGTTCTTTATCGACCTCCAAGTACACAGTTAGAAAATAAACTATTTTTCTTGAAACGTATTACAAGTTTAATATAAAGCCAATTTCTCTTCAAGATGACTTCGAGTATATTAAACTTATTTTTTATTTATGTATAATTGTTGACAAATTGGTTAAATATGTTCTTTTTTATTTTTATATAGTCAATATTACTATTTTTCTTTTTATAAAGTCAATACTTAGATTAAAGATTTCTGATGTGAATGTAACTTGTCACACATTTGCATACACTCGTCTGGATGGCATATCATATTATATGTATTGTTATACACATGGATGTGACAAATTTTCAACTAAATGTGACTAATGTGTGATTTGTGTATTAATTTACATATGTCGTATGCAGGACTATGACATAAGATATTGCAATTTTTTTTACAATTTATATAAACATGAAACCAAAATAATATGAATATAAATTTAAAGATATAAGACAGGCAGTAAGAGCCAACTCGCGGATGACAGTGCGTTATCCTAACGAAACTAAATTTTTTTCGTTAGGATTAAGTATCTGTGCACAAGGCACCAAATTTTACTTGGTCACGGCCAAGATTTAAAATATGAAATAATCTCATATTTGAGATTTAATTTCAATAACCCTTTCACCCTTCTACGGAATTGAAAGGATCTGAATAGCTCAGTTGGAAGAGCAGTCGCCCGGCAAGCGAAAGGTCTCGGGTTCGATTCCCGATTCAGCGACTTTCGGATCTATATTTTTCTCTTGCATTTACTTATTTCCGTAGGGTGGTGAAAGGGTTATTGAAATTAAATCTCAAATATGAGATTATTTCATATTTTAAATCTTGGCCGTGACCAAGTAAAATTTGGTGCCTTGTGCACAGATACTTAATCCTAACGACAAAAATTTAGTTTCGTTAGGATAACGCACTGTCATCCGTGAGTTGGCTCTTACTGCCTGTCTTATATCTTTAAATTTATATTTATATTACAGACCCTTGTTAAAACTCTTACAAAATAATATGTTTTGCGTTATATATAAAAATGTTGCCAAATAATATTTAGTCAACAAATTTTTTTTTTAAAGGATAACTTTACAGTATTATTAGAATATATTTAGAAATTATGATAACTGATAAGTGAATAGTTTTGAAGGAATTTTTAATTATATATATATATATATATATATATAATATATAGTTTATTTTCATAGTATATTTAAGTTTTCTTCATTCTGAAACAAAGAGAATAAATGTATAAGATAGACGTGCCATCATTACTCTACTTTACTCAGTCAAATGACTATCCACAGACGTATTATGTATTTTGTATTCCATATTTGTTTATGATTATTTCGGACATGTATTTTATTTTACATATTGTTGTGCCTCGCGTGAGACACAGAAGGGATGTTGCCGGATTAGGAAGTGGACTTCTGAATCGTCGGGGTTTCTCCGTAGATTTTAGTCTTGTTTAATGTAGTATTACTTCTTTATTCAATATATATATATATGTATACTGGTATTGTATATATAGTCTTAACAAGACTCGGCGTATGGTTATTTAAAAAACCTCTGGTAACTTCGTTTCTCTTTTTCGTTCGTTTGACGCGACTCTAGATTTATTCTGACTTTAGCTAATTAACGACTCGTCTGATTACGAGTCGGGAGTTATCCTCGATGTGTCTTGGTAGGTTGGTCTAATTCAACTCGCTCTCTGTTCACTCCCGAGTTCTTACGTGAACTCAGTTTTTCGTTATTTCATTTGGAAGGGGGGGTGCCTGGCGACAGGCACTCGATTGGTGCGAAGCTTTTGCATACGCGGCTAGATTTTGAGCTAAGAGCTGTTCGAAAGATGAAGCTCTTAGCTTGCGTCTTCGCGGTTTCCGGCCCGCTGCTGCATCAGCGGTCTCCACGCGGATTTTATATCCGTTAACTTGTAATTATAGCCTTTTGGGCTATAACATCCCTCCCCCGTTAAAAAAGAAAAACGGAGGTACGAAGTTTTTTGTTATATCATTGGTTTTAACAATATTTGATTATGTTGATATCTTATTCTATGTACAATTATAGTTTCTCCGATACATAGTAGGTTCTATAATCGTTTCTTAAAATCTAGTACTTTGACTTCTTTTTAGTATTGATCGCGGTATTTCAAAGTCATCGTTTATTATTACTCTTGGCTATTTTTCGTTTTTATTTTTATTATTTTTTTTTCTTTTTATTATTATCTTATCTATGCTACAATGGCTATTGCGGGTACTGTCGTTGTTATTCCGATAAATGTCATTGGGTAGACAAATTGCTTCTGTGCAAAAAAAAATTTTGTTCGTTGTTTTGTAAGTCGTTGTCTATAGTTTCTGTCTGTTTCATGTAATTGTCAATTTGCTAGAAATATATTCCTGGACCATGTTTGAATTCTGTTATCTCATACGGTTGACCCTTCTCACTTTTCTTCTTGAGTACTGCAGCGTTGCAGGCTAAGAGTGAGAGTGCCTTGTAATGATATACATATAATTCTTCTTACTACTTTGTCCTTGATTGTGAGTATATGCTTTTGTTTGCAATTTTTTATCAAGCAAGAGAAGCGTTCGTTCTATATGTCTTTTGTCGTCCCTTTAGTCTTATGACAACCTTTGCTTTATTACTACCGTTGCGTCGTCTAATACAAAAAAAATGTTTGGTTCTGATATGTGGTTTGATTGCGATTGCTCGCGATGCCATGTAGAGTTTGTGCCCTGGTGGGAACCGATATGTTTCTTTTGTTCGAGGTTTCTTAGATGTGTGGGCCCAGTTGAGGGGCCGGCATTGCCGACCAACCGTTTTGAACGGGCTGTCGCAAGATATGCGGCTAGCTCCTTTCCGTTCTCTTTACACGTGAGTGTAAATGTACGGTCTGGTATGCGCGTTGTGCGCGAAGGTGCTTTGGTGCCTCCCGAGGAGGGATTCATGATTCCGGCCATGCAAACCCTGAGGGCTCTGCAAGAGGGGCTGCCTCTCCCTTATGGACGTGTATGTCACGAGGACGAAGCAGACAATTAGGTAAGTCCTAATTTTCAATAAATAGTTTTAATTTGTTTGTACATTAGCTTTGTTGTGTGTATGCGTATCGCTTTTTCTTCCTTTCTTTACTGTGTAATTGACGCTTGAATTTTTTTCTATTATTGTATACGGTCCTGCCCATAAGGCAAGGCGTCAAGTTTCTTTGGTTGTCCTTGTCGTAGCGTTTCATCGTATACAAGTACCTTATTTCCGACTTTAAATTTTATTTCTTTCGCGTTTTTATCATAATAGTTTTTTGATTCGATTTTTTTTTCTTTGTTTACGCGATGTCGAGTTATACGCGTCACCTACTCGTATAGTATATATCTCGTGTGCGTTATCTTCACATATGTCTTCTACAGTTACAAGTGGCGTGTCAATCTCTACGGTAGTATCAGTCGTATTAATCATGCTGACAGGGCATCGAAAATTTTTTGGTTCGACTAGGCATCGTCTGATAAAAATTCCTGGCGCGGTTTGTTCGGCTTTTATCACGCCTATTTTGTTACAATTTGTTGTAGTTTGTACAATAGTTTTACTACGCGGTTTTAATAGAATCTTTTTATACGGGCGCAATTTTATTACCGCGTTTCCTATTTGCAGCTGCTCCTGTTTCCTATAATCGCACGAAACTTCTTGTTTTTTCAGGAAATCTATTCCTATTATCCCATCATATTTCATCGGGAAATCGTCTTTCACGACGTAGATTGCGTGTTTAATTTTTCGGTCGTCCAGATCGATGGTCGCGAAAAATTTTCCTATTGTTCGCGCTTTGTGCCCGGTTATTCCGATCAAAGTAATTTTGTTTTTATGGATTTCGGTTTCGCCTTTTAAAAGTTTGACCTTTATTAGAGAGACAGTAGCACCGGTATCGTAAAGCATATTAATTTTGCCGGTTTTTATTTCTCGTATCGGTAGGGTTATCAAGTTTAAGCTTGCCTTCTCGCGAAGCGTCGAACTCACATGAGTCACCTGATATTCGAGCGCGCGAGTCTTCTTAACCTTATCTCCGCGCTCTCCGTCTTCATCGCTGTTTCGCTCGTCCTTGTCGCTGCTACGCTCGGAATCCGTATCACTGTTTCTCGTTTTCGGATTCTTACGACTTTCGGTTGCATTAATGTTACGCGATTTTTTATTACTGTTTGTTTTATCGTGACTTGATGTCGTTTTTGGCCGTCTATTTAAAGTCCAGCACTCGTCGCGGTTATGCCCACGCTTCTTGCAATAGTTGCAAAATTTTTCTACCGTAGTTACGCGATCTTTCTTCTCCGGTTTCGGAAACGCGTATTTACTACTACGGCATTCTCGCCCGATGTGGCCTGGTTTTCCACATTTGTAGCAAATAATTTTTTCGATATCTCGCAATGACGACTTTATATCCCGGTGGTTATTTTTAGTCAATCGGGTCGCATTTGCGTTTCTGACCTTTTCTTCCGTTATTGCTGCGTTAATAGCATCTTTCAATGTACGATAATCCCGTGATCTAACGATGGTTTGAATTTCCTCGCGTAGTCCTGTCTGGAAATTATGCAACGCCTGACTTGACTTTGTATCGTCTCGAGGATAACGCGTTTTTCCGTCGTGGAGCGCGCTCGTCCCTCGATCATTGACTCATAGAGCTCCATTGCAATAGTCTCGACGCGAATTCCGAAAGCTTGTGAGTCTTCGTTTGCTTTTTGTTTAAGGGAATTAAACTCGATTTGTAAATGGGTAGTCGTATGCTTGCTTTGATACGTTGATTCTAATTGTCTTTTTAACTCCTCGTAAGTACGTATATCTTGCGTTTTGCAATCAAGCCAAGCCTTTCCCTTGACTTTTGTGCTAAGAATGCCCCAAACGAGACTGTCCTCGTCGCGTCTATCTATATGATTGATAGCATACGTGCATGCATCTAGGAATTCATTGAGTTCGCGCTGTGACTCGCCGTGGAAAGTGGGTATAAGTTCCCTTGCTTCCTTTAGTGTCATGTGTCTTCCGCGCGTATTTCTACGGTTTTTTACGTCGTACTCGCTGCCGTCCGTATGCGATGTCGGATCTCTCTTCCTCACGTCTGTCCAGGACTCGGTCGCGTGAGCAGTCTCGCGAGTCGCGTCGATTGTCGTACCTATCGTTCGCGTCTCTACCATATCGATTTCTGTTCGCGTCTTGATAGCGTACATCGTCGCGTATGTTCTGTCGATTGTCGTACCTTACTATATCGTCCCGGTCGTTAATGTATTCGTGGGAATTTCTTGGGTTATCGCGATCCGGTATCATGTTTCGGTTGTGCGTACGCCTGTGGAATTCTCGACGGCTGTCGTCCGATTCCTCTCCGCGAGACAATGACGCACGTATTTCTCTACGCATTTCCTCGCGCATTGCATCTATTTCCGCACGCACATCTGTTTGTATTTCGCGCATACCTTGTATTAACTCGCGCAATAAAGGACTATCGGCGTCTACCCTGCGATTATCAGGTGATCTATTCTATACGCGTCATAGTCGCGTGCTACAGCATCACGTAGGCGGTTGATTTCACGGTCAACAGCACCCTCGGATACGTTCTTGGCACCGTTTGGCGGTGTTCGCGACATGTCGTTCTGATATTCGTTAGGATCAAAAATGCTGCTGTCGTAGGACGTAAGCGAGAATTCTCCGCGTTGCGACACGTTACTAGGAGTTCGACTTACGCGTACTTTAATTTCTCTTCTTATTTTTATATCGGCGTCGATTTCTTCTTTCGCAAATAGACTTTCGTCGAAAGTATCAAACGGAAATTCGAGTTTGGTTATCGCGTGAGTAGGTAATTCTGAGTCGCTTTCGCTCGAGTAACGCGCTTCTAATTTTATTCGCACCGTTTCGAGATTTTCTAAAGTTAGTGGCAATGCCTTTATTGCCTGCTTGGCTGAGTCGCTAAACAGCCACGATTTATTCGCTATCGGTTGCTGAGGGGTTTCGGGTCTTTCCGACATCCACGCAACGCAATTAATAAAATTCGGACTTACAGTACTACGGTTCGCATCGTTACGCTCTATACGGGTCGGCTGCTGCTGCTGCAACTCGATCTCTCGTGGGCTGATAACGGCTGCTCCGTGTTGGTGATAGATACGGCGGGTCGTCGCTCGTGATGATGCGCTGCCCTTGAGGTTGTCGTAGGTCGACGTTGTCCTTGGACGTCGGCGATCCTTTTCGATTCTCTGCTGCTTATCACTCGTTGCACTGCTTATGTTGTCCGCTCTCTCTTTCTCTCGTTCTTGTCGTGGTGTCTGTTTGTTCCCGTCAGTATTACTGACGTGCCCGTCTAACACATTTATTAAATTTTGTGTTTTTACAGGTCTTCGCCTTGTGAGGGAACCTCGGCGATCTCCGGCTATCCCACCGCTGCCACCAAATTGTTGTGCCTCCGGGAAGGCACGGAAAATTTTGGGGTCTCAGTCGACTGAAGGATGAGGATCCTAGGATCGGCGGGCGTCTCCACTTCACTTTGACTAACTTCAATCATAAGTCAGAAAATCATTGAGAGTCACTGTTATCTCGAAAAGCGCGTTTTGGGCGTTCGGATCTCCGAGTTCACCGCACTCAAAAAAAAAAAAAGGTCTGAAGCGGAGTCCGTAAGTCTTAAATCTCAACGGCAAAAACCCCCCGTCCAATAAAATTGCAAAGCCGTGAGGGGGCGTTGCACTCGTGCACTTCAACAAATTTCTGACACTCAAATGCAAATTCGAAAAAAACGGATACTGGGGTCGTGACCGTCACGGGCCGGAGCCCCCGGGCTTACCGGAGCAAACGGCAGCGCGCGATCGAGAGAGCCCACTAGAAAAAAGAGCGGAGAGGGGAGCTTCGGAGCGCGCGGGGTGAAAACCGTCTCTCTCGCTCTTCGCGTCTTGGAGAGGCGGCGAGAGAGAGAGAGAGAGAGAGAGATCTTCGGAACGCGCGCGACGGTGATCCGTCTCCTCTCGCTCTTCGCGTCTTCGAGAGAGAACGAGAAAGAGAGAGAGAGAGAGAGAGAGACTGTTTCGGAGCGCGCGCGACGGCTAATTGTTGTGTAGCGCGGTCTCACTCCCGCACACGGAGTCTTTCTACTCCAAACGAGAACGCGTAATTAGCGGATTTCTCGTGCCGCGGATCACTGCGTTTTTAACTTTACTGCCCCGATATAGGCACACGAGGCAGAAATTGTCAATCGTTCGAATAAGGTACGAAACAAAGGAGCCCGTTCTTTTCGCGATTTCACTATCACTCGATTGGTTTTTAAAATCCGGCTCGAAGGACCATTTTATATGTATAAGATTTAACGTTGTAGGATGCCGGGTTAACGTGATCAAATGATTGTACGCGTTTTGAAACGGTTTAAATTAGTTTAACGTATAAGACGGGCAACAAGAGCCAAATCGCGGATGACAATGCGTTATCCTAACGAAACTAAATAATTTTTCGTTAGAATTAAATACCGGTGCACAAGGCACCAAATTTTTACTTGGACACGGCCAAGATTTTAAATATGAAATAATCTCATATTTTGAGATTTAATTTCAATACCCCTTTAACCCCCCTACGGAAAATAAATAAATGAATGCAAGAGAAAAATATAGATCCGAAAATCGCTGAATCGGGAATCGAACCCGAGACCTTTCGCTTGCCGGGCGACTGCTCTTCCAGCTGAGCTATTCAGATCCTTTCGATTCTATACTTTTCTCTGTTATATATATTAATGTTGGTAAACAAACGCATTTTTTAAGCCAGCGTGTATCAAATATAAGAGTTTTAACAAGGCTCTGTAATATAAATATAAATTTAACGTATAAGACGGGCAACAAGAGCCAAATCGCGGATGACAATGCGTTATCCTAACGAAACTAAATAATTTTTCGTTAGAATTAAATACCGGTGCACAAGGCACCAAATTTTTACTTGGACACGGCCAAGATTTTAAATATGAAATAATCTCATATTTTGAGATTTAATTTCAATACCCCTTTAACCCCCCTACGGAAAATAAATAAATGAATGCAAGAGAAAAATATAGATCCGAAAATCGCTGAATCGGGAATCGAACCCGAGACCTTTCGCTTGCCGGGCGACTGCTCTTCCAGCTGAGCTATTCAGATCCTTTCGATTCTATACTTTTCTCTGTTATATATATTAATGTTGGTAAACAAACGCATTTTTTAAGCCAGCGTGTATCAAATATAAGAGTTTTAACAAGGCTCTGTAATATAAATATAAATTTAACGTATAAGACGGGCAACAAGAGCCAAATCGCGGATGACAATGCGTTATCCTAACGAAACTAAATAATTTTTCGTTAGAATTAAATACCGGTGCACAAGGCACCAAATTTTTACTTGGACACGGCCAAGATTTTAAATATGAAATAATCTCATATTTTGAGATTTAATTTCAATACCCCTTTAACCCCCCTACGGAAAATAAATAAATGAATGCAAGAGAAAAATATAGATCCGAAAATCGCTGAATCGGGAATCGAACCCGAGACCTTTCGCTTGCCGGGCGACTGCTCTTCCAGCTGAGCTATTCAGATCCTTTCGATTCTATACTTTTCTCTGTTATATATATTAATGTTGGTAAACAAACGCATTTTTTAAGCCAGCGTGTATCAAATATAAGAGTTTTAACAAGGCTCTGTAATATAAATATAAATTTAACGTATAAGACGGGCAACAAGAGCCAAATCGCGGATGACAATGCGTTATCCTAACGAAACTAAATAATTTTTCGTTAGAATTAAATACCGGTGCACAAGGCACCAAATTTTTACTTGGACACGGCCAAGATTTTAAATATGAAATAATCTCATATTTTGAGATTTAATTTCAATACCCCTTTAACCCCCCTACGGAAAATAAATAAATGAATGCAAGAGAAAAATATAGATCCGAAAATCGCTGAATCGGGAATCGAATCGATTTTCGGATCTATATTTTTCTCTTGCATTCATTTATTTATTTTCCGTAGGGGGGTTAAAGGGGTATTGAAATTAAATCTCAAAATATGAGATTATTTCATATTTAAAATCTTGGCCGTGTCCAAGTAAAAATTTGGTGCCTTGTGCACCGGTATTTAATTCTAACGAAAAATTATTTAGTTTCGTTAGGATAACGCATTGTCATCCGCGATTTGGCTCTTGTTGCCCGTCTTATACGTTAAATTTATATTTATATTACAGAGCCTTATTAAAACTCTTATAAAAGAGATTTATATAACAGTTTTAAACATCCTCTTCCTATTTCCCATCTACTTCTATTGACTCTTTTAATTTTAGCGAATATTTTCCTGACTTTCTCCTTAGTATATCTTATATGCGGCAAAAACGATAGCTTTTCATCCATGTATACTCCGAGATACTTTATTTCTGTACAAAATTTTATCTTTTTTTGCCCTAAGAAGACTTTAAGAAAGCTTCCTTTCAGCATCCAGATTCCCTTTTAATAACACAGCCCTTGTTTTATTTTCCTATATTTGTAAACCGCTATCCGTACTCCATTTCATTATCCTGTTTATTCCTTCCTGCGCCTCTTCTCTAATTGTGTTCCCTGAATTTGCACTGGCACTAGGATAGATATCTCCGCATATGCGATGTATTCAGATCTCGTTTCAGCTTCAGTTTTGTTCACTAATACTTGGTCCAGAACTATGTTCCATGCTGTGGGCCCAAAAATGGAACCCTGAGGACAACCCTTACTCAGGTTGGTACCCCCAATTAACCCCCCGGTTGCCAATTGTACCTCTCAAATTTGAGAAGTAATCCATGAAACACCTCAAAAAACTTCCTTGTGCAGTGCACACTCCTAATCCTTTCCAAAATCCCAATCCAAGAAAGATTGTCGAATGCTCTACTTATACGACAAAATGCCTATTACGTACTTTGATTCGGCCGATTTCACGCTGCTGACCGCTCTGCATATTCGTCCTCCGTTGATCGTCCTTTATGAAGCCATATTGATTGTCGGAGCCATTTCTTTCGTACACTTTCCCAACAACTGACAACAGTGAGATTGGCCTGTACGATTTAGGATCGCTCGTGATTCCGGTTCAGGGCTTTGAAGCAGCAGTATTTGTAAATACGCCCTCCTGTTTCCATTGCTTTGGAAAAGCATGGTTTTGTATCAAAGCAATGGTGGTTGAATCAGATGAGTAAAGTGGCGTTTGGTGCTGCCTTCCAAGATATTGTTAAAATATTCCGTTCCAGCTGTTATTTAAATCCGGACCGATGAACTTTTTCTTCTTTGTTCTTTTAAATTGCTTCAATCTATTTCGTCCATTCTTATTTCCGGTGCATATTGTAGTTAAGTATTCGCTATAAATCTGTTCTTATGTTTTGTGGAATCCTCTGCTTCTGTACGTTCCTCTCCATCCGCATTACTGTTTCAAAAGTCTCTTCGCCGATGAAGTTCCAATCAGTTGTAAAATCGCTACCCTAATTTCAAAAAAATCGGACTTAGGATATTACTATTTTAATCTTCCCATCATTAGCTTAGTAGCCAGTCCCCAAGGGTTTTTCGTAGTGTTTCGGTTCACGAAATCATTCCACGAGTCCTTTTTTGCCTTTCCAATCTCTCTCTTGTAGTCCCTTCTTAGTCTGCAGTATATATCAAAACTGTATTCATACGCCTTTTCATATTAAGTTTCCTGTACCGTTTACAGCTTCTACGAGATGCCGCCAATCTTTTCTTTAAGTTGGTCAGTTGTTCGCTCTACCACGGTACTGTTTTCCTAGACAGAGGTCTTCTCCTACTTAGATTGCTACTGCATATAAGATCAATCTTTCTATTAAATAGATTAACGGCGTTCTCCGGACTTGTATTTTGTGATTTCTTTACAAAAGGTCCCATTGAGTTCTGATTTAATAACATCGCCAAACTGATCCCAATTGACCTTCTTTAAGTTATAGAGTTGTCCTGTGATTACCTGATTTGTTTCTGAATTTTATTGTTGTTATGTTCAAAGTATATACAATTATGGTCTGAGGAAGTCATTTTCGGGAAGACCTTCCAATCATTAATATCCTTCAGGGACTCCACTATTCACCACAGTCAAGTCTATATTGGCCTCTCCTATTATAGTAGAGAACGTTGGTTCGTTTCCAGCT